>NC_039269.1:26218275-26418275 GCF_003368295.1 Carassius auratus | reverse complement strand
TGCCAAGTATTGAGAAGTCTAGCTATTTAAAAGTTTATCTAATGAAGTCCACTTTTAAAAGCAATATTCATTGTGTAAAATGAAAATTTAATGTATGCACTGATTTACTCTTTTCTAGTTACAATCCACTGGGACTGAACTTTCAAGATTAAAAAAAGGATGCAAAAAAATAAGAATATGTTTATAAAAATGGTAAACGTGACAAGAACCAGTTTATATAACTACGTACTGTATAAATAAAGAAATGTGTATTAGTATGCATATGTATTTTGTGTATATTCATTATTTAGTGGTCTCTGCATGCAATTACAAAATTACTTACTAGAATATATCTGAATGACAAAGTCTGTGTAATGCGCTTATGTATTTTGTGGGAATATTTAGTATTTTGGGACATCATGTGTCTTGTTTCCATGCAATTACAATCTACTGGGACTGAAGCTTTCACGATTAAAAAAAGAGATGCAAAGGCATCATAAAATTATTAAATGTTGGTTGAAATAACTACTGTAAAAATTTTTGCAGTTTAAATACAGAAAAAATGAGGCCAAAAACTAATTTGACAAATTATGTTTTATGCACATGTATTTAGTAACAATATTCGATATTAAGTGATGTCATGCAGTGTCTCTTTTCCATGCAACCAGGACTGAAGCTTTCAAGATTAAAAAGGGATGCAAAAGCTTCATAAAATGATCCTAAAGATAGTCAACATGAATAATACTGATTTAAATAACTACTGTATTATTTAGTTTCAAAGTAACACAGGCCAAAAATAAACCTAAAATCAGAGGCCAAAATTACTTACATTAATACATAGAGAATATATGAATAAAGGAACATGAAGCTTAAAACAAGAAAGAAAACTTTTTCTTGCCAAAATGTCTAAATGTATTTTATTTGTCTCGTTTGCCAAACAAATCCCAAAGTGAATGAATTCCATTTATGGCCCAAATATAATCAAAATTATTATCAAAAACCATTATGAAAACCATTTGCTGAATAGAGATTCTGAAGACCAAGACCTCAATAAATAAACATCTGAGATGCTGAAGGTGTTCACCTGACCTTGACAGACCACACAGCTGCAACATTCCAGAAAAAAACCTTACGGCTTGCTTTCTCATACCCATCATATTCAAGCTTCAGTGATTTCTCAGTTCCTTTGCACACACTCCTACAATATCTGCCACCTCCAGATCCAAAAATATTTGCCTCCTTTCTGGTATGTAACATGTTTGCTCTCTGCATTGGCATCCTGTGTGTGCAGCAAACATGGGAAGTAAACCAGATGTAGATTCAAATCTGTCACTGTGCTGTCACTCACATGCATTATATTTCAGTGTAAACGTCTTTCAAATGGACCTTATGTATGGTAGTTACACTCAATGAACAGTAGTGTGCACTGCTGACATCAACAGGAGCCATTGCTATGATTTAAAGTCACATTGGTCAAGAAGAGTGCAATTTTAAACAGAAACTGGGATGTCGCTGAAAAAGACAAACTTATGACAAGACGAAAAATGAAAAATTCAAGTGTTTTTTTATTCATATAATCAAAACAAGATCACAAAGGTATATCAAAAACATCCCTTATACAAGTGATTCTATGTAAAGTCAGTTTAACCTATGAAGAAACAAAACGGGAAGAAAAAATGATAACCTTTTATAAACTATTAATAACAACAGAAGTAGTCCGAAACTGTCAATCATTAAACTTGAACACTCTTGTCTTTCAGGTGAATCTGGATCTCAGACACTCTTGCTATACAGCCTACAATATATTAAATTACATAATCATAGTGTTTCATAAGCTATGATGTGCAATTATATGTCAGTTTCTGGAATTTCATGAATCATATGCTGTTCCAATAAAAAAGTAACTATAATAAGCATTCTATATTCACTGAAAGGCTGTTTATGATTGTATTCTGCACACATTTAAAACTTTTCATCCTGTTTCTACAAACCCACATGGAACCGATATAACAAGGAATGAAGGAACAGAACAGCAAGAAGATGTTTGCTTTGGTATTGTGGCATTGGAAAAACAAAGACAAAAACACTTCATAGCCTGCCGTGGTGTTTGCAGACACAAAGCATTGCTTAGGTGGCATTGTTTTTTAATTCATATAATTCAAGTGCAAATGATGATCGTTCATAATTAAATTGGGATAATTAAGCACTAACAATTCAAACTGCTAAAAAAGGAAAGAGAAAATGTTCATTCAATGCTTAACTTTCTGTATTATTACTTTCTAAATCGTAATGATGGTTTAATTGGCTTGCATAAAAGATTTCTAGCTCCTACTAAAATTAATTATTTGAGCATGAATCTCACAAAAACAGTGTTCTGTATGTGCATGTGTAAAAGAAAATGCCTAGTTTTAGGATTTTTAAAATATTATTATTATTGCCAACCTCTTGTGTAATACCGCAAAATAAAAATTAAAAAATAAATTTGTTTTTAATATATCAAATAATAAATAATTTTAGCATTTTGTTGACAAAACCAACAAACACATCTGTTGATGAGAGAAATCTAAATTTTAAACTTAAATCTTAATACAAAAAAAAATCTAAATTATTTACGCAAATCATAATTGCTTGTTTTTTCTTTTTTTTCTTTTGATTTGAGTAAATATGAACCAAAATTTACTAGACAGGTTTTGTGAGTTTTTCCCTTTTTGCTGTTCAAACAAGTTTAAATGCAATATTCCTATAAATGCAACTTTTATAATTACTATTTTTAAGCACATTATTGTAAACACAGGGCCATGCATATGTAATGCAAATGAAAAGGCAGAAGCAGAGCACCAAAGCAGCCATAACCGAGAGGAAAACAAAGCAATGGACACAGTCTCTGTCAAGGCCTGGGTTAATCAGCATCGCCATGGCAAGCTATTTAAAGTTTTATAGTATATAATGTAGTTATGGTCTTCTTCCGGATAGGTTTTACCACTGCTCCCAGCTAAAGTCATCTCCACCTCCGAATATCAGGAAAAACCCCAGAATGGTCAGAAAAATGACAGAATTGCCTGCCATTACCAGGCCACAAGCGCCCCACTGGATCTGCAGAGGAAGTCAGCCATTAGTTTCATTCATGATGACAGTTCATTCAGTGTACTGTCGGCTTTGTCATTTTAGAAAGTATATTCTGTCTGTATATGCTTTGAAATCATTTTGAGGACACTGTGAGCACTAAATGAAACAAAAATATAATCAATGCCATCAGAGTGAAGGTTTCTCCTCTTGTACAAAACAGAATTCGGTTATAACCTCTAATCTATTATTATTATTTGAGCTGCATGGGTCATATTTTACCTGGAAATCTAATTAAACAAGCAAGAAATAATAATTTAAAGAACGGAAGACAGACTATTTTCAGAAACCAGTAAGGTGTCTGTATTTTATTCTACCATAATTTTCAATAATGCAGAAACATCCACATTCTCATCAGTTATTATATTTGATTAAATTTTCTTTATAAAAACTAAAATGAATACTACTTGACATGAAATGTTACCTGAAATCATATACAGCATAAAAAACATTGTAATTTAGTGAGTTTTTTATTATATAACTATATAGACATTTATTAAAATATATATTGCAAAAAAAATAAAATGACTTAAATAAATTCAGAAAATATTAAAATAAAACTGTTTCAAAGGATTACTCAACTTGCTATATTAATAATAAATTAACTATAATCGCATCTCTAAAATGTATAAAAGGTATGAAAAAGTATTAATTGATTTAACATTTTGAGTGAACTATTCACTTTTTAGCATAAAGATAAAGAAGCAGGACATAAAGCATATTCTGTACTCACCACGGATTTTCGTGCAAGCACGATGGGTAGCCCATATGCTGACACCACAATTCCAGAGGTTAAAAAATATGCAAGCTCCCTGCATGCATTGCTTGACTCAGTGTCGTCCGCATGCCGTCTTGCTATTAAATTTGGGATAGGTGACAGGATGTAGAAGAACAGGACAAACATTGGCCAGTACACTCTGTGAGGAAAGAAGCAGATACAGGTTATCTTCAATAACTGCACTCCAGATCCTTACAGAAGACAAAAAACATAGACCTACCCAAAATGTTCCAGTGCACATCCCAAAAGGAGAAAAGTCAGTCCAAGTGCACCACTGAAGGATAACGCAACAAGAGCTGAAAAGCAATCATTCAGATTATTCAATCATTCAAGGGTCTGAGCGCTGAAACATTAGGTGTGTTTGTATCGCCCCCCTGCGGTCACAGCTAGCAACTGCAGGAGTGACGTACTTAGTAAACCACAAATACATAAATTCCGTGATTTGTCATCTCTAAGATCATTTCACAATTTGATTATCATTGGTTAAATACTGAATACGACCGTAAAAAGGCCTGCAGCACAACAGTATAACTAAAGTAAACCTCAGTAAAACTTAAACCGGAGTTGACAACATATTATTTACCATCGCCACATGACACTTAATAGACGTTAACTAACCAATCTGCACTATCTGCAGTTATATTAGACTTAGACCTTTTACGTAGCAGTCTGTAGTTATGAAACTTCAACAAAGTATACAAGACTTAGGTTTCTATCGACAGCAGAAGCACTCGTTAAAGCATCGGCGTGCTCTGTTTAAAGTGTTGTAAAGTGTTATTAAGTGTTATAAAGTGTTGCACTGATCAGAACAAGAGTTATCTTTATCTTTACCTTTTATTCCTGCCATCATTCACAAGCGCCTTTTGTTTACTGTCTTTGTGCTAAATGTTTCTGGACTGACTTCCTATTTCCTTAAACTACCAAATTACTCATGCACCCTTAAAGGAGCAGTCTTACAAAAACTTACAGATTTTATTATTATTATTATTATTACTACTGAGAATTTACTGATCTTATTATTATTATTATTATTAAGTTTGTGAACTTTATAATATAAACTATTTATTTGATATATATTTATACGCGAGTGTGTATGTCTTGTATCTCTTCTTGTTGTTTCTTGATAAGATATTGTATGTTACTGATTTTTGGCTATAAAAAATAATCTAATGATCTCCAGAAAAACAAACATATAAATAATTGTTGTTTTTATTATTATTAGCCTAATAGTAGCCTAGTAGTTTAAGTCGGTTCGGTCTCTGTCTGTAACTGTTATTAGTTAATGCATTAACTAACAATGAACAATACATTTGTTACAGTATTTATTTATCTTTGATAATGTACTGTTTTGATTTGGACTGTTTTATTGTTAAAACATGTTAGCTCAGGTCCGTTAAATGACATTACCAGATAAAACTTTGGATTTGAATATTAAAAACTGTTGAAATTAACATGAACTAGATAAAAAAAAAAAACTTTTTATTTTATAGGCTGTCTGTCTGTCTGTCTAATAACAATGAATATTATATTAGCCTAGTTCATCTTAAAATAGCCTGAAAAGCAATCAAATTTATTGTGCAACTTTATATTGGGTGGAAAATCAACAAAACGACAATATTCGAGAATAGAAAATCCCACAGTGTGGACATTTGAACGCGCTTTCATTAAGGCCACTTCCCGTAAACACACCGGAGGTTTCGCTGGAAAATGATGCAGAGTCTTTCTCAAGAGGACTGTCTCATGACTTATGTTACAGTCAATGACAGAAACTCGACTGAATTAAGGGTTAAATAGAGGTGACGTCAACGTCAAGCAGCCAATCAGATTCAGTGTGTGGGTCACGTCAGTTATCCGAATCTCGTCATCATCAATTTCTTCGGAAGAGAATCTCGCACAGACGACCTTTCGACGTTAAGGTAAGATTCGTTTTCCACGATTTCTATCTTTTTTTAAGTTAATTCGATGTCGCTGTAATAATCCAGACACACCAATGTCAGTCAGAAATAGATGAGAAAGGGCTTAGTCGTGAATTGAGCTCTCCAGCGAACTTTCAGTTTCTATTAAACGGTCTGTAAAGAGTCCAGGTGTTCTTAAAGAACATGCTTTACCGTGTTTCAGAGAGGGAAATGTTGTTCTGTACCATATGTGTGATGACAGAATCTTATTTTAACATACTTAGGACATTGTTGGAATGGAATATTGCCGGGACCTCATTAATAAAGCGCTGAAAAACAAGAAGTAGCCATGGCCTCAGTGATATTACAGGGACTCGAGATACATTTTTACTTGCCAGAGACACACCAGATCATTCATCTCTCAGGAAGTTTCACAGCTGAGGAGCTGTGTGTTGAAGCGGCCAAGAAGTTGGGTAGGTTTTTCAGCTATTCCACAAAATAAACACTGTAATCATCACAACCCTTACGAAAAAAGTAGCATACTTCAAGTTTATTTTACTAAGTAAAGTTTTATACTTAAGTATATGCTTAATTTAAGTATATTTTAAGTATACTGCATGTAGCAAGTATACAAATATCAGTGTTCTAGTAGTATACTTGTAGGTGTACTGTTTCAATACTCCTTGGGACTAATTTGGCCCACTTTCTAGTATATAAAAGTATACTTTAAGTATAACAGTAGCAAACTTTTAGTACACAACTAGTTTACCTCTATGTTTGTAGATTGTACTGCAGTTATACTAAAAGTGAACTTATAGGTACACTGATAGCTTACTAATTAAATACTTTGTACACTTTGAAGTATAGTCTCAGTAAACTATACTGCAAGTACTGTATACTCATTAGTTTTCTTTAAGTGAACTTCACATCATACTTTAAGTATACTACTATGTCCCTATTTAGGTTTTATTTTATATATATTTTGTTACATGTATATCTGAACATCCAAAACATCCAAGGAAAAAACCGGGTATCTGCTTGCAAACAAAACCATTTTATTCAGATGATTGTGTTACATGTGGTAGTATCTGTTGTTACTTTTTTCTTTTTCACTTGTGTTTTTTTTTTTGGAAATTCTGTGCAGAAGATGTGTACTAGCGCCCTCTATCTTATAATAATGAAAACACGGATTCTAGGAGTAAAGCTCAAATATATTTAGACTTTTTGTAAGTTTTAAGTCAAGTGTACTTAAATGTCATTTGTAAGTATATTTACGAGGAGTACATAAAGTAAACTAAAAGCATACTTTCCTATTTTTAGTTTAAAAGAAGTATACTAATAGCACACTTGAATAAACTCCTTTTTCGTAAGGGAGACTCAATAATGTCTTGCTATTACAGGTATTTCTCCACTGTGTAGCAGTTTGTTCGCCCTTTATGATGAATTTAGCAAGATCTGGTATCCACCCAATCATTCATTCACTATTGATGAGACTACAAGATTGAAGCTTTACTATCGCATGAGGTATTCCTGGACTTGTCTTTCTCTTTTAGTTTTCCTTCCCTGTTTTGTGTGATATCTGAAATGATGTTACATATTTACATTATAATGACATTTGTGGGGCAGATTCTATTTTACAAACTGGCATGGGACATCTCCTCTCAAGACATGTCCTCCGGTGTCCAGACACTGTCTCAAGCGAGGAACAGCTACAGGAACAGCTGTTCTGGATGTAGTTTCACTTACATACCTCTACGCACAGGTACAATGACAGAAACATTGCCTGCTTTTAAAGGAAGTGCTGTTCAAGAAAGTATTGGCTGCTCATTTGAATGTGTGTTTTGCAGAGTCAGTGTGACTTTCAGAATGATCTGGCACCGCTGCGCATCGGTCGTGATGAGAATGAGGTCCAGCAGATAGAAAATGAGTGTTTGGGGATGGCGGTGATGGCCATCTCCCATGATGCCATTGAAAAAAACCTTCCTGTCTGTGATTTTGAGTAAGAGCATTTTAAGAGCAAGAGGATTTTATGCTACTTTTTTTAGTCTTTAAAGTATATTTTTTATGACTCATACTAGAGCAAGATTTTTTTTCAATATAATTTTTATTACATTCTTTTTCTATTATTTTTGTCTTTATATATTATGTATACATTTTTTTGTGGGTGAGTTTTGATTCTCAGGCTGTTGACAATGAAGAAGAATCTCACAAACACACACACACTTTTAGTTAGTTTTTTGTTGTTGTTGAAAGTTTTTGTTTTGTGTTTGTTTTATGATATGCATTGTTGTGTGTGTTTATTTATATATATATATATATATATATATATATATATATAAAAAAGATAAGGTAAAGTAAAGAAAAATAATTTAAATTAATAATAATATTTTATTTGAATATAATGAATATTAAATAAAGACAATACATGACAGATAAAATAAACAAAAACATTAACCAAGCAAGCAAACACAAATCTAAAACAAAGTAAATAAATAAAAAATCGGATTAAAAAAAAAAACTAAATAAAACCTGAAAAAAAAGAATCACCAATGAAAAAAGTAAAATTTTATTATGTTCCCAGCAAACATAAAATTAAAATAATTACATGTTAATTCTAAAAGCATAAAAAAAAAGATAAGAAAATAATTATTTAACTGCCCTTATTCTGATATACAGCACATGATCATGTAGACTCAGTATTGTTGGAACTGTGTATCCTTATGGTGCTGTTGTCACTGAGATAGAGTTTACAGGTGTAAAGTTGAATTTTTGCCATCAATTATCTCTGATTTCACCCCATTGTGATCTGAGAAACAAATCCACCAACAAGGAGTAATTATATAACTATTAACTCCCTGTAATTTTCACTGTTTCACTTTATCATTGTCAGGTACAAGAATTACATCCCCAAGGTCCTGTACAAGTCCATACGTCACAGGAACATTCTCACACGTATGCGCATCGCCAACGTCTTTAAAGTGTTCCTTGAGGAATTCACCAGGAACACTGTGCAAGGCAACAAGATCAAAACCCATGACCTGAAGGTCAAATATATGTCTACTTTAGAGACTCTAACCAAAAACTTTGGCGAGGAGGTGTTTGAACCCTCTTCTCTCATCATACATGAGAATGAGCAGATGATCACAGACTCCAGCAGTGCTGCTGGTGTTCATTACAAGATCCTGGTGTCTGGCATCTCCGGCATTCATTGGTGTAAAGTTCCCATTGAGGTAAGAATGCAGAAGTACAAATAATAGCCATAGTACATCATTGAGGTACATTTCAAGAAGTTTTTATTTTCATTTTCATATTATTAATGAATATTTAACATTTTAAATTTGTAATAATTTTGTTAGTTTTTTTAAATGTCTATATATTTTTTCACACACTTTTTATTTTATTTCAGTTTTAATTTTAGTTTAGTTCATCAGGTAAAACTAAAGAAAAATGAGAAATGTTGTCATGCAAATAGCTGGAAAAAAATAAATGTAATCGTTGTAAATGTATATGTAATTTTTATATTTGATTTTATTTCAGTTAACTTTTTTTTTATTTTTCAGTGGTTTTAGTTTTAAACATTTTATAACCCTGGTGCTTCATAATATAAAAAAAAATTCAATATTAAATTAATTCAAATTCAAATTAAAACCTTTTTTTTGGGATCCTTTGATGAATAGAAAGTTTAAAAAAAGACAGCATTTATTTTAAATATACATTTTTGTTACACTGTAAATCTTTTTGATCAATTGAATGCATCCTTGATGTATAAAATTATAAATCTTCGAAACAAACACCTCCCCAAACGTCTGAATGGTAGTGTCAGTGCTGTAGTTTCACACTTCAATATTTCTATTTGTTCTAATTCTACAGTTTTTTTAATGTCACATATTTATTTTTTAAGGCCAGTTCTGATCTGTGGACCAATCAGCAGAGACGTAAATCAAAGAGAGACAGTAAGAAACTGAGTAAAGTAGTATCACATGATGAAGAAGAGGAAAGATGGACACTCTTTTCAGACTTTAATGAGATAACGCATCTTGTCATCAAATACTCTGTGGTTACCATCCACAAACAGGACAATAAAAACATGGTGAGGTTTACCGTGAGATCTGTGATCAGTTTGGCTCATTTAGGGGAAATCAGAACTTTTCGTAAACCCAGTTTTGTGTTTGTGATCTTCTTCAGGAGCTGAAGCTGGCATCCCATGATGAGGCGCTGTCTTTTGCCAGTCTGGTAGATGGGTACTTTAGGCTCACCGTAGATGCGCATCACTTCCTCTGCAGGGATGTGGCTCCCATCTCACTAGAAAAGAACCTACGAGAAGGCTGCCATGGTCCAATTAAGTTAGTACATGTACTGATCGTAATGCTTAAACGAATAGTTCCTCCAGAAGTGATAATGAACTTGTATTGTTCCAAACCCTGAATGTCTTTCTTCCTTCTGCAGAACACAAAAGGAGATTTTTTTTAATAAATATTCATGCTACATAAACTGCTTAGACTAGTCTTACAAGTTTAAGATTTAAAGGGGTCCTGTTATGCTCTTTAACAAAGTTTTGATTTTGTTTTGGGGGTGTACTAGAAAAGGCTCTCATACCCAATTGTTTTTCACATATTTTACATGATTACAATACCTCTCTCCCCAGTCTGGCATGAACGGCTCGAATAGTTCCTGTTTCAAATGAAGTGGAATACGAGATGTGCCATTTTATTGCTTGTTGTCCCACAGTACAGTATAATAGCTTATTTAATTCACCGTAACAACCAATCTTGGTTTTAAATTAGACAACGTGGAATATAATTATCTTCTTTTTTCCATATTGATTACTTTTGCCATCATCTAGTGCTTATCTCTAAAAAGGGCAAATGTGAATGAGATTTGTAAGCTGTGGCAGAAAGTCATACAGATTTGGAACGATGTGAGGGTAAATGACAAGTAAATTTTCAGTATGCTCTTTATATTATTTGTACACGACTGTTCAAAAGTGAAGGGTCAGTAAGATTTCAAAATGTTCTTTATAGAAATGAATAGTGTTAAGTGACAGTTAAGACATTTTTAATGTTAAAGAGCATGAAAATGTGTCCATCTTCTACTCATCCATCAGGTGTATGTGACTTTCCTCTTATAGAATAATCCAATCGGAGTTATATGACGATGTGCAGGCAGAAGACGTATGGATCATGCGCGGGCCTCTGGGAAATGTAGGAGCAAAGGAAACAAAGTTTCTTTAGCAAAAGAAAACCAACTCCTCTTGGCTTATTTCGAAATCCTCAGACATTTTTCTTTACAAATCCTCATTTTGTGCTTCTAATTCATGACCAGCGTTTTGTTTTGTTCTCTCTCTGCACTCATCACTAACCACACTGCGCTGACAAGCTACAACATTCGCCTACACGTCTTCCAGTTCACCACAGCCAGCAGAAGTGAGAAAAAAAGTGTTTATTACATGTGAAATCTGGATATTCATAAAAAAAAATTAATAAACATGGATTCCCTACAGGGGCCTTTATTCACCCCCTTGAGCTGTGTGCGGGAAGTTTTATTACCGATGCGTGCACTTTCTTTCACGTTTTCTGAACTGTTCACAATGAACATCTGCTTAACCCCATTGAAAGGCTTGGGAAAACAAGGACAATTTTTAATATAACTCAGATTGGATTATTCTGAAAGAAGTCACATGCACCTAGGATGCTTCAAGGGTGAGTAGAAGATAGGACAAATTTTCATTCTCAGGTGAACTAACCCTTTAACATAGATTTTGCTGTGAAAATTCACCTTTAATCACAGGAATAAATTACAAGTGTGGATGGGGTGCGTCCCTTATCCAGCAGCTCTTGCAGAATAATTAGCACGCTAGACATGTCACATGAAAACGTGTCCACTTGCCATGCAGTGCACCAGTTGAGGAATACTTACCATTTCTGGCCATAGAGTCGTCTTGTGGACGGCACCCTTGCCTCAAGAATGGTGTTGCTTACTCTCGCTGGGAGCCTATCAGACACCTGTCGAGGCACCAGACATGAAGGCTCCACAACTCTAGCCGGGGATGCCAAATCACGTCTTTCACCTGCGGGAGAAGGTCCCTCCTCAATAGGATGGGCCACAGGGCCATCGTTACCTGCTGCATCAGCTCTGGAAACCAAGCCTGGTTCTTCCAGAGCGGAGTTACTAAGAGGTGGGAGCGTTTGGTTTCCTTGACTTGCCTGATGATCTGGGAAGTCAGAGCGATAGGAAAAAATGCAAATAGGTGAGACATGGGCCAGTCGTGGTTGAAGAGGTTGACCTCTGCCTTCCCAAAGACTGCTCAAATTCACTGTACCATCTGAGGATGCAGAGCCTAATTGCCCAGGGCTACCTTGCCTCTGGACAGCAAGTCTGCTCCCAGGTTCATCTTGCCCGGAACAAGAACCGCCCTTAGCGAGAGGAGTTCTTTTTGTGCCCTGAGAAGGAGGCGATGAACCAATCTGTACAAGGCGTGAGACCTGAGGCTGCCTTGGTGATTGATATAAGACACCACTGTCATGCTGTCTGAACGGACCAGGACGTGGTGGCCAGCTTCAATACAGCGGTGGTCCACTCTGACCGGAAGCCTCTTCAACTGCCAAGCGTGGGGTGGGACTTGAGGCTAAGCAGCCTCTGAAAAATTATCAGGGGGCGTGTCGTCCCTGGTGTGAGGGAAGCCGTCAATCCGGCGATATCCATGCCCCCATTAGGGTGAAGTCCAGAACCATTCGCCTGGGAAACAACTGGCTCTTGCGTGGGTTGATGACCAACCCGAGGCGCTCCAAGTGACTGAGCAGCAGCTCTTTGTGAGCGTTCAGATCTGTTCTGATCTGGGCTAAAACCAGCCAATTGTCGCGGTAGTTCAATTTGCAGATTCCCATCTGCCTGAGAGGGGACAGAGCCATGTCTATGCACTCCGTAAAAGTGTGTGGGGCCAGGGACAGTCCAAACAGAAGGACTGCATACTGATAGGCCACTCCCTTGAATGCAAATCTCAAGAACGGTCTGTGATGGGGGGCTATGTGGATGTGAAAGTAAGCATCTTTCAAATCCATGGTCAAAAAACAATCCTTAGGGCAAATGTGCGAGAATTTTCTTGACCGTCATCATCCTGAACGACTAACGC
Organism: Carassius auratus; assembly: GCF_003368295.1. Classification (NCBI taxonomy): domain Eukaryota; kingdom Metazoa; phylum Chordata; class Actinopteri; order Cypriniformes; family Cyprinidae; genus Carassius; species Carassius auratus. The sequence goes on along the minus strand of NC_039269.1, from coordinate 26,405,371 downwards.
ATAAGCGAGCTGTTCAGATGTCTGAGATCTAGAATGGTTCTGAGCCCGTCGTCTCTCTTTGGAACAAGGAAATAGCAGCTGAGAAAGCCTGACTCGCGGTTCGCTGGGGGCACTATTTCCACAGCGCCTTTTGCAAATAATGCTTGCACCTCCTGCTGGAGAACAATAGCTTCATTGTCCGGGACAGAAGATTGAACAATGCCTCTGAATCAGGGCAGCCTACGAGCAAACTGCAGTGAGTAGCCTCATCAATTTTTTTTCGCAGCCTCTGTGTGGGCACAGCCGAGGCATCGTGCAAAGCCCCTTGCATGAATCACACTCGCGGTGCAGCATTTGGAACAACGCACACTGGTAATTTGCTCAATGGAAATTGCTCTTTGCTTGGATGTCGGATATCGGCAGTGAAGCTTGCGTTCACTGTTTCGGCTTCTTCCACGGCAGTGAGCAGACCTGGAGCTTCTTCCATGGCTTTTACTTGCAGAAGTGTCAGCGACGAGATGATCCTCATCGCTGAAGGAGAATAATCTGATGAATGGCGCTACGGGCTGACTTATATAGCGGTCGGACTCGCCCTTTTTGGCGGGCTAAACCACCATTGGTTTGTGCATCTTTACAAATGTGAACATATCAGGCTTCAGCAGAAAGGAAAAAAGGAGTTTTCCCATACATAACGGGAGTGAACGTTCGAAAGGGAACTGTCTAATATACAAATGACAGAGAAGAATATCTTTGGACAGCTGATGTAATGGTATCTCTTTTGTACCCCTCAGTACTGAATATGCCATCCATAAACTCAAGCAGGAAGGTTATGAGGAGGGCATGTATTTGCTGCGCTGGAGCACTCACGACTTCGATCATGTTCTCCTGACTGTCATATGTAACGAGGTACTATTACTATCGCTTTATTAATGTATATGCTGCTTTTGGAAAGAAACCTAAAAGTAAAAGTTCAGTATGTCAAGCAAACACAGAAGAAACAAACAGACATTATATGTAAATAAGTTTGTGTTCCACCCAGAGTAAGAAACACAAAAACTGACCTTTTTATTCTAGAGGGATTGTCATGGTAGCATCACCAAAACCTTCAAGAACTTCCAGATTGAGGCAAGCGCACAGGGCTTCCTCCTGACTGGGACAGATATTGTGAAGCCCACTCTGAGAGAGCTGACGGACCACCTGTCTGGCCAGAGTCTCACAACAGAGCAAACCAGCTTAAGACTTGAGCGTGGCTGTCCACCCCAACCCAAAGGTACTGGAGCTTCACACCAACAGTGATATTTCAAATATAGATTGCTAGCGGTTTATAATCTGTGTCTTCTTAATAAAATAATTTCATTTTAGTTTTAAACTGCACTAGATTTTTATTTTATAAAACATAAAAGTGGCATGAATATATACAGTATGTAGGGAACAACAGGATAAAAATAAATCCTGCAGGAAACACTAGTATGATCAAATTAATTGGCATGCAAGTTATGATAGTGAAGATGTTTTATTTGTAATTGGTTGTATACCTAGTGAAAAAATAATATTTTTTTAATAATAATAATATTACTTTTTTGCATGTTAAGTATACTACAAATACATTTACATTTTTATGTGCTTAATATATTTATTATAAATATAATTGTGCAGAAGTCCATCTAAATACATACCGAAGTATATTTAACTGTGCAGTAAAAAAGTGGTAACATTGCAAGTATACTTCAAGTACACTCTTAATATCTTGCATATTCAATGATCATTCAATCATCATCGTTAAAACACATTTTAAGCTTAATATTAAGAAACATGCATTGTGCACAAGTAGTAATCTAAATAAATGTTAATTATAATTTTTATATCAGTACATCTCAAGTTAATTTGTTAATACTTTATTTAAAATACACTTATTTTATACTTTTTTTTTTTCTTTTTTTTTGCTAGGGATGTTAGATTATTATTGTGGTAAAATCATCCTTATGTTTTAGAAGATGCCAGAAACCTGAATAATCTTTCATTTACTTCTTCACAGAGCAATCCAACCTTGTCATGGTGACCAGGAAAGATTCAGCATTGCCACAATCCTCCCTAAATAATGCAGTCATCCATAAGATCCTCAGAAATGACATTACCCAGGTTGGACATCTAAAAACTGTTTGCTTGTATGCGTGATGTGAATAAGTCAAACCGTTTTCATAGAAAACAAGCAAACTTCTCTATAGTGAGAAGTTTTCTTATATTTCACTTCTGGTCATATGCTCTCCATATAACCATGTATGCGACAAATACAAATCTTGAATCTTGAAGTTATTTCCTGGTGCATCCTGCTGGAAGATCCGACCTAAACTGGGATCTGTGGTTTGGAATAAAGTCATTGGTTTCTAGCTGGTGTTTGCTGAACAAGCAACCATTATGCTGCACTGCTAAAACCGAAGTAATATTTTATGTAAAAGATAACAATAATGACAAACAGAACATTGACCAGGTTTAACCAGCTTCTGTTTTTACATATTTTTTAAATAGTATTTTTTATGGAAGCATGATTCTTCAAAAGAATAAAAAAAGATTCAAGACTTTTATTCATCACATACACAATTATTTAGAGCATATATAACTAGCAGTGAGTCAGGTCCGCTCCATGGACAGTGCAATTATTAAAGAATACAACACAGATGAAAAGATACATAAATATAGATATGAAAGAATTAAATAAAAGTAAACAATAAAAATATAAGAACAAAATATTTTTAAAATATGTGTACTGTAGATATAGAATAGAAAATAATGTGCATGAAAGTATACTGTAGTTATATAAATAATAAGATCCACAGGAATGTACAAGAGGCAAATGTGCAAATGTTTCTCTTGCAAATCTGAGTTTCACAATGCTGACATATGAGGGGGAAAAAAAGAGAAAACAGCAAGAAATAAAGGTCAGAATTGTGACATAAATACTCGTAGTTCTGAGGAAAAAGTAAAAATTAAAAGAAAAGTTTGAATATTGACACAAACACTCACTATTTGGAGGAAATTATTCCGTGGTGAATTGCGTGAAGCCGCCATCAATACACAGAGTATTTAAATCTCTCTCCTCAACCTGTGAACAGTCAAATCTGACTCCTGCAGCTCGTGTTGAATTCAGTGTTGCCAAGTCCGCATTTTTTCTCTCTTCCTATTGCTACTTTTAAACTGTTAATGGGTTGATTTCCTCCACTGGGTTAAAGGTTTGAAATGTTGCTGAATTACATTTGACTAAAATGCTTGTATCGAAACATTTAGCATTCTGCCCATGTTAAAACTTTGCTAGATGTTAAGTTTTGTGAAGGAGGGCCACTGGTAGGAAGATTTTTAAGCTTTGTGTTTGACACATGAAAACTGTAACAATGTATCTTACAAGATAACATGATGTAACCTCGCTCTCTCTTGAAATGTTTCCCCACATTAAGTCCTTGAATTTGAGGATATTGGACCTGGAAAGTCCTTGAAAGTTCCTTGAATTTTTAAGTTAATCAAGGTGTGGGAACCCTGTTCAGAGAAAAAAGTTGCATTTGTGCAATTGATAGAACTAATTCAGAATTAGTTTAGCTTAGATTAGTTATTGTGTTAGAGTTAAAGTTGGATATTCCAGCAGAGTCATATATAAATAGTAATGGAGCCTAGAAATGGAAAGCAATGTACTGAAACTGTTTTTAATAAAACAGGAGAAACACTTGGGCCAAGGCACCTGCACAAACATATATTCTGGGAAGCTGAATTTGAGAAATGAGGATGATGACGGTTTGGAAGGCCATGAGGTGGTGGATGTGGTTCTGAAGATGCTGGCAGCAGGACACATTTCTGTAAGATGCACTACATCTATTGATACATACAGTAGGATATAACTCTCCTACTGGTAATTGCTTTCACAAATCCTGCTCTACTGTTCCTAGGCCTTCCTGGACACAGTCAGTGTAATGCAGCAGATTTCACATAAAAACATGGTTCTGATGTATGGCGTATGCATGCACAGCATGGACAGTAAGTGTGCCCGCTCCACCAGAAAAAACTGCAGCAATACTTGTATTTGTATTTGTAAAGTTAAAGAAATAGTTGAGCTTTGACTGCAGATGATCTCATGTCTCGTTGTTCTGTCAGTCATTATGGTGGAGGAGTTTGTTCAGCACGGCCCTCTGGATCTGTTCATGAGAAATCATCGCTCTCACCTCACGCCCTCCTGGAAGTTCCAAGTGGCAGAGCAACTCTCCAGTGTCCTCAGTTATTTGGTACAATATTTAAATTTGAACTTTGACTTCGTTTTGCAAACTATTTATAACTTATGGGTCAGTGAATTTATTACTTGAAATAAAAATGTGAATTTATAATAAAAATTTATTAAACATCGATATTTAAGAACATGTTTTAGTTTTGAATCAGTGTTATTTTAGAATTATTTAGCCATAGTAATATTGTAGTATTTATAAGTATTTTGAATTAGCTTTTATTTTTATATTTTCAGTTCTTTGTTGTATTTTTAGTTTGTTTTAGTAATTTTTAGTGTGATTTTTGTCGTTAGTAGCATATATTACATATTTTTTTTGTTTTAGCTTACCGTGTACTGTAAGGTGTACAAATATTAAGCATCTTTCTTTTTATTGTTATAATAATAATATCTTAATAACAAAGAAACAATCGAGCATGATTACGACAAACTGAATTTCAGCCTTTTAAAGACACTGGACAGTTACACAACCTAGAGATTTTTCTTAAAGGTCAGAAAAAGTATCAAAATTAATTTAAACAAGTCAGTTCATCACAGAACATATGTTTTTAAATCATTGTCTGTATGAACAGCATTTTAATGTATTTTTCAGTTACTGAAAAACCGATTCAGACAAAAGAGATTTTTACTGTAATTATGTTATTCATATATCACAACAATAACATTATCAAGTGTCCATTTTCTAGGGGATAAATTGATATCCTGCTTTACTCATAAGTGCATATACTGTATATTTCAGAACTCTCTAATGGGATGTTTGAGGCAGAAATGTCTTTATTTTCTCTCTTTCAGGAGGATAAGAAGCTTGTCCATGGCTATGTCTGTGCTAAAAATGTCCTGTTGAAGTTGGATGGTCTGGAAGGACAATGTGGTCCTTTCATTAAACTGAGTGATCCTGGACTGTCCATCACTGTCCTCAGCCAAACAGGTAACACACACTCATTCACACTCACCCAGAGAACCATACAAGCGTGCAGTGACTATTTAATAATACATATTTAACATTTAATCAAATATATTAATAGTAAAATCATTTAACCCCCATAATGCATTGAAAATCTGTAAACTATTTTTGCATTTTAGGTCCATTTGGAATGGGAATTTTATAAAATATAATTCATAGTTTTTTTTTTAAACCAATCAACAACTTCTAATTAATGAGTGAATGTGAAAAAAATGTCAGTTTTGAATGTTACCTGGTTATTACGGTGTTATTATTGCATTTTTATTTATTAAAAAACAGTGTAAAATGTCAAATTACACGTAAAAAAAAAAACTGTTTAATACTATAAACTGTAGTGAAATTAAAACTATTTCAGTAATCATAAATCATTGTATGTCACAATCATAAGAACATCGGATAATTCTGATCTGATAATAACCAGTATTAACCCCATTAGAATGAATGTAATGTGAATAAATTTCTTTGAATTTAAAATAATTTTCTAAGAAAACAGCATCAAAACAGCAAATACTACTCTGAAATGTTTCCAAACACGATAAATTCATTTTACTTGCATAAACTTAAAACTTTCACCTTCAGATGAAAAAAAGTGATACATTTTGCATGCTGCAATGGTTTGTCAATAGGCGTATATATTAATATTTCTTTTTAACGAAGTTTAGTCCCAAAAGTGTGTGATATAATAAGGGACCAGGCTAAATATATTTACAAAACCCTTTTGACACTAATATAACTTCGAAGATCATATTACAAAAGTATTTTCGACACCTAGTGGTACTTCATACATACCCGGGTCCAAAATGAGCCAAAAGTTTAACTCTTGTATATATCTTAAAAAATAACTGTAAAAAATTTGTATTTTGAGGGTCTTAAAAAGTTATGTTTCCCTATTAAAAACTATTTTTTTATATCTCTTTCAGGTCAAAACAGACCCCAATGCATTAAAAGGGTTAAATAATAATCAGTGTAATGTGTATTGACTTTACTACATAACAGTTTTGCACCGCTAACGCTACTGATTGTGCCTGTGCTCAGAGTGTATTGACAGGATCCCCTGGATCGCCCCAGAGTGTGTTAAAAACCCCAAAGCGTTGAGCATTGCAGCAGACAAATGGGGGTTTGGGACCACGCTATGGGAGATCTGCTACAATGGCGAGGTGCCTCTGCGTGAAAAGAAACTCTCAGAGGTGCCAGACTCAGATCCTAAGATCACTCTACATTTATACTTGTCCAAAGCAGCAGCTGATTTATTGTTTCTGACTATAACACTTTTAATCTAACATCTGTGTGTGCATAAACAGAAAGAGCGATTCTATGAGGTGTGCGGTACTCTGGTCACACCCAGCATCAGTGAACTGGCTGATCTGATCACACAGTGCATGAACTATGACCCCAAGAAGAGACCGTTCTTCAGAGCCATAGTGAGAGAACTGGGACGAATCAAAGAGCAGCACGAGAAAGGTATCTGTCACATAATATCACACCACCATCACAAACACTAACAGTCTTTACCTCCTCTTTATGGAGTAGATAAAAAAAAAAACTTGTCATCAATTACATACAAATTTAAATATTACAAAAAAAAGAAAGAAGGAAAATATTTTGATTAAAAAAAATAACATGACAGTTAAGCACACTTACAACCTTCATTTACAAATTCCGATCTTATTACTCTTACTAAAAAGTGTGTTATTTAATTGTTAAAACACAGTTTAAAGTAACCTTTGTAGTTGTATTTATATACATTACTGAATGTATTGTATTTTTTTTATTTACAGCGCTTCACCTTATGGAGGCAATTCCTCCGCAGGAGACTGATCCTACAGATTTCAAGAGAAGATTTCTCAAGAAAATCCGAAAACTTGGAGAGGTACTGAAGTTTTCCTGGTTTATGATTGTCACATACTGTTACTTTTCCCTAGTCAAAGAAAGGAACATGATGTACATGATTTCTACTGGATTGTATTGGAAATAGGGGTCAACCGATATGTGTTTTTTTGACAGCTGATGCCGATATTTTGGAAAGCAGGGGGGGCCAATTATTATTAGTAATATTTAAAAAATTTGAAATTATTTGACAATGGATTAAAAAGTGAATGTGTAAAAGTACCATGCTTATACTTTAGATGGCGGTATTTTTCACAAATAAATAAATATTAAATACAAATATAATAATAAAAAAAAGGAAGTAAACACTATAACCAACAAAGCACTCAGTATTCTGGGAAATTTGTATGCACTGGGAATCATATTTTTCAAATATTTATTTAAATTATTTAAATGCGTATTTGCTTAATGCTGACAGCAAACAAGAAAATATTATAATCTTTGCCTTTCTATTACTATAGGCCTAATATAAAAAACAGTCGTTAAAATACTTTCTGTATACATAAAGGAATTAATTTAAATGTTCTATCTGATTATTAGACAGATATTTGAAAAAAATGACAAATATCTTGGAAATGTTTTTATAGAATTTATAGAACATATATTTTTTTTCAGAAGACATTTTAGTTCCCAATCAGTGTTATTCGAGTATTATTTATAAAGTATTACTATATAGTAATCCGTATATAAAATTAGCTTTTATTTTTATATTCTATGATTTATTTTATTTTTATTATGTATGTATATGTGTGTGTGTGTATATATATTTCTTTTTATCTTTATTCTAATACATTTTTCACACTTTAAATTTAATTTGATTTCACTTAGATAATAAGGCATCATTTCATTTCATCTAATTTTGGTTTATTCCATATTTATTTATGTTAACGAAAATGACTGTTAATTGATTTTTGTTTCAGTTTTATTTAACAATAACAACACTATTGTACCTAAATGATTATTATGATTACCAGTAACCCCAGTACGCCAAGACCAGTTACAGGAAGTGTACAGTGTATTATAGATTTTTTAGAGATTTCAATAGGAATAAGGTACAAATTAGAATTTCGAACGAGTGATTCTAATTGGAAATCTGGACCAAGTTAAAACATTCTCACACTTGATTCATTCACAATGAGATATCTGCTTTTCCTCTCGTTCCTTCCTAAATCCCATAATCCCATGTTCTTGATTCATTATCTGCTTCTGTTCTTTATCAATCTTGTCCAGGGTAACTTTGGGATGGTGGAACTGTGTCTGTATGATCCCAAGGGAGATCAGACAGGTGAGCTGGTGGCTGTCAAATCTCTGAAAACGGAAAATGAGAGCAGCAACCTGAGGAGAGAGATCAGCACCATCAGAAACCTGTATCATGAAAACATCGTCAAATACAAAGGCATCTGCAATGACGAAGGTAAGGCATGAGCACAGCCACAAACACAAAGGACCTGTTTACACACAATGTTTACATCGCCTTCTAATCTTGATGGCTTTATACCTCTGTTACAAATGAATATATAGCCCATTTACATGTACTTACTGTATTATTGCTTGGGGTGAATGTGTGTCACTCAGGAGGAGCGAACATCAAACTCATCATGGAGTACTTGCCCTCTGGAAGTCTGAAAGAATACCTGCCCCGTAACAAATCCAAGACGGATCAGAAGAGACTGCTGCATTATGCTCTTCAGATATGTCAGGTAATGTAGCCATAACTACAGATATATAGATAGCTTCACCCATTTTCACTTATATTTAGGGCTGTACTAGAATAATCGAATATTCGAATATTCGTTCGGTGGGGTGGCATTCGATTTTCAGTTTTGAGATTCGAATATTCTTTTTTTTTTTTTCAACACGTGACTTCCGTCACGGATTCATTCTCACTCATGCTTGAACCGCCCGTTGGCGAACGTAGTGATTTATTTCATCTCATACTGAATAGGTACAAAATGCCCAAGACCTCAGCTGTTTGGGAGTAGGCTTGTTGCGATAGTCGGTGTTACCGGTGATACACGGTGTTTAACCCACCTACCGGTCATAGCACTTGACCACCGGCACCGTCCCCATCGTGTTGAAGTTTTAACCTATAGCAATAAAGCACTTAATTCAGTTAGTGACTACGTGCCTTCTTAATTTAGCGTGAGAGGAACGAGCGCCGCAGTAAAGCAGCAGGTGTCCGATTTCATTTATCATTTGAGGAGAGTGAGGCGAGCTAAAGGATGGCGGAAGATCTGGTTTCAAAGCGAAATGCAAAAGCACCTATTTGGAAATATTTTGATTCAAACCAAATGCCAATAGGGATGTGTTTGATTTTCGTTCGTTGCATATTCGATGGTTCTGCGGTGTTTTTGTTTTTGTTTTTGTTTTTTTTTTGCTGAAAAAGCCAAGGCAGGCACTTTATTTAACGAATAGTGAATTTTATATAATTTATATAATATAGTAATATTTTATTTAATTTCTTGTTTGATACTTCCACAATGTGTGCAGTGGTTCGTTTTGTTAATAAATGCACTTTAAAGGCGTTTCATAAGTGCTTTTGTTTAGTTTTTGCATGGTGTGTTAAGTTATTATTAATTTTGCAATATGTAATACAAGCGAGTGTCTTATTGTTTTGTGTATTTTTATTAAGAAAAAAATAAATTAACCCATGGTTAATTCAAACAAATGCTACTGAATTGCCGCTAATTAAAGTGAAAGTAAATTGAGACGTGTGCACGTCTGCACGACCGCATTTTCGGCCACCCGAAATCCCTGACACGCAACCCCGGTGAGGATGACAAGACAAAGGCAGTGTGTCAAATATGCGATTTGAAACTTGCCTACCACAACAGCACCACAAGTTTGAAAAATCACCTGAGTTCTGTAAGTAGCACGCGGCAAAAAAAAAAAAAACTGCTTTTATGCGCTTAATTTACTATGATAAATAGGTTAATTGCAACATGCTTTCAATAAAAGCATCGCGCATTTTAAAGATTTAAATTAACAAAAAGTCAGAATAAGACAAAATAAATCCCTTATATAGAATAAAACTAATTGTAATAGATATTACATTTTGTGTCATTTTAAAAACAATTAATTTATTTAAACAATTAACATATTAATTTATTATTTGTTTATAGGCCTAAGCATGCTACCGTGTTCTTTATTTATTACAGTTCGTTGAAATCACTGTGTGTTACTAATTTAATTTCTGTTTTGGGATTCATTTGTTTTAAAGAAATTAAATTAATAATATTATTAATACCTTATTAAAGTTCTTGCTCTCAACAGACTGTGTTTCACTTGTGCACTGTCCGTTTTCGGAGCATAAACCTGCCCGTGTAATGCGTACGGGAAACTGTTCTAATTAAAAGATTATTAAATGTTTATTAATATTGAAAGAATGTGTGCCACCTGATCATATTGCACCAAATGCAACACTGCACTCCACTGGGTCTGCCGCAACACATTTATGATGCCGAAGAGTGAAACGTGAAGTCGTGAAAGATGATACAAATGCAAACCGACACTATTATTATATATTTAGCCCCACCCACCGAAGCTTCGAATATTCGATATTGATTGCTACCTAAGCTTCGAAGCTCAAAAAATGGCATTCGAAACAGCCCTACTTATATTCAGATTATTTGTTACTTAAGTTTCCAAAATGTTTTTTTTTTATACTGCACAATAGAAGCAATCACTATCACTATAACTGCCATCTTTTGGGTTTGAATCAGTATAAATATTGTGTGTTTATCAGGGTATGGAGTACCTGGGATCTCAAAACTACATCCACAGGGATCTGGCAGCGAGAAACATCTTGGTGGAGAACGAAGCACTTGTAAAGATCGGGGACTTTGGGCTGACTAAGAGCATCAAAGATGATAAGGAATATTACAAAGTGACCGAAGAACAGGACAGTCCTGTGTACTGGTAAAGAAAAACTCATTCCTTCTAACACTCTTTTATATATTACAATCATTATGTAAATCACTGTTTAAGATTTTTGCTTATAAATTTGTTGAATATTTCTATAAAGGACAAATGATTTATACATCTGCTAAAGCTATTACCTTTTCCCTTTGAATTCAAACACATACAGTACCATGATGAAAATGCAACAAATTGTGCTTTCTGAATATAGTACTTTATTAATTACATTTATAAAGTGTGTGTGTGTGTGTGTGTGTATATATATATATATATATATATATATATATATATATATATATATATATATATATATATATATATTTATATTTATATATATATATATATATATATATATATATATATATATATATATATATATATATAATATAAATTTTAAATAAATACATTTGTTGTTAATGCATCTGTAAAGAACGTTTCTGAATCTTAAAGCTAATATTTTTATTAAGCAAGGATGTATTAGTTTTTTTTTTCAACTGCTTACACACATTTTCTAACCCCCCCCCCCCCATTTATTTATTTTTATTTATTTAAGACTTTGCACACATATCCAAGAATTTGCTCTCAAAACGTATCACATCTCTTGCAAAATGAAGCACTCAAAAACAAAACTTTGCAAACACCTTTGCTATAATATTAATTCCTTTTAGATTTTTTGTGTTGCATAGAGAATTGTGCAGTGTGTTTTATGAAATTTAAGTCAAAGGCTGAGAATCAGTGTATGATTTTGCAGATTTTGTGTGTGGTTCTGGTGTCTGAGTGTCAGGTTTCACAAATTGTGTAAAGATTTTGTAAGCAGGAAAAAAAATAAAATAAAATAAAAAGTGAGACGAAGCTTAAATGCACAGTTGCACAGTTTCCATAGAAATATTTAGTATTAGTATTTGTTTTCAGAATTAAGAAATGCTTCTTGGGAATCAAATCAGCATATTAGAATGATTTCTGAAGTATCTGAAGGATTCTTTGCTGAATAGGGAAATAGAAAAGTTATTTTAAATATTAAAAACTCCTATTGACTTTTTTCATACTGTAGACAATACTTATAAATACCTTTATACTAATGGTTTAAAAAACAAAGGTGTTAAACAAGTGTTTTTATGTCTGCAAGTCCATAGTTTCATATATTCTAGTATATGCATTGATGTCCACTGAAGGTCCAGCTAAACCCCAGTCATGTCCTCTGTGTAGGTATGCTCCTGAATGTCTGATTAATCGGAAGTTCTACAAGGCATCTGATGTTTGGTCATTTGGGGTCACTCTCTATGAAATCATGACCTACTGTGACCGCGACAACAGCCCTCCACAGGTGAGCCTCACAATCCTGATATTGAATACATCAGGTATTATAATCACAGAGACTCATCGGATAATTCCTGGTTTCTCTGGCAGGTATTCCTCAAGACGATTGGCCGGTCTCATGGGCAGATGACCATGGCCAGGCTGGTAGAAGCTCTTGAGAAAGGCTGGAGGATGCCATGTCCAGATTCGTGCCCTGAAATGGTGAGATTTCTTTTTTTCCCTGTTTTTTTATTGTATTATATCACATTACAGGCAGATTCTTGAATAGACGTGTGTCTGTGGCTGCAGGTGTACACTCAGATGCACAGGTGCTGGAGTCACGCCCCAGAAAACAGAGTGGACTTCAAGGGCCTGATCAAAGAGTTTGAGTTTCTCCTCACTAGAGAAAACATCTAGCTTCCATTCATCACCTACAGAATTCAGATTCATTTAGTATTTGTATGTAACTTTCTCATTATACTTCAAATAGGATGCATGTTACTTTCTCTTTAAATCTTTGCTAGTTAATCATCTACCTCCAAAAACACTCTGTTAATACAGTGTATTCTTACTTGGTTAACACACCACTCGCACTTAAGAAGTATCAAGTACTAAAAATGTATCACTTATAAAATCTGAAGCAGCATCAAATCTAAGGCCAGATTTACTAATACCTTACACCAGTGCAAACCCTCTTTAGGCATTACAAAAAACTACTGTAAAGATCTACAAAAGACACGCAGTGAAAAATTTCCCTTTTCAAACGCAAAATTTCAGAGATGATTTCAATTAATCATGCAATGTCATTTACTAAAGTTTGACTGTATTTGTACTATTATTTAATGCCCATAAAGCATGTTTTATCCACTGATCTATATATAATGATCTCGATTGCAGATCAGCAATGTTGGGGGTAACGCATTACAAGTAACGCAAGTTATAACGCAGAAAATATCTGAGCTACTTTTTTCAAATAAGTAATGCAGATACTTTGTTTTACCATTTTTTATTTACATTTTCTTCAGCCTTTTACATATACTAAAATTATAACCGTTTTATAATAAAAAGAAACAAGCAAGCCGAGCCCAGATGAAAAAAAGTACTGAAATATTGTAATGCATTATTTTTAAAAGTAACTGTCCCCATCAAAGTAAATCAGTGGTTTTAACCCTTTTTACACTTGACACAATAGTTGTTAATTTGCTCTGCTCTAGGTAGACTGCATTGGTCATTGTAGAAATGATCTGGATGCATCTGTGTTCTTTAATTTGCTTATTTTCAGTAAATCACACACAGAACTATACCCTTCTATTAGTGCTTTTTTGGGATTGTGCTCTCACGCCAATTTACCCTGATTAGTATATCTGGCCCATTAATGTATAAACATATGATTTATTTTATGAAAGATAAAATGCAGAGGTGCTTGCATATCACAGGGGGCGTATTTGTTATATTTACTGGATAATCTATAGTGGCTTTTCCACCAGTGGTTACATTTAAGAAACGATTCCAGTTTCCACTTCAGCTCGGTTTTGTGTGAATTCTTACTATTGCTGGTCAAGCATGCTATTTGAGTGAAGCAAACCGAAATACAGTCACTACTTACATCTCATACCGTACTGTATGGAAACACTGTACTTGCATTACCAGGGCATTGACTGATACATCTGTTACAAGCTCTGTTATCAGTGCCACAGTGGAAAACCAAACCATATCCATATCCAAAACCATAATAGTAAAGTTAAGCAATGAGAACCTGATGGTGGAAAAACGGCTTAAGACGGATAGACAGATAGATCGATCTATTAAAATGCAAGGTGCATATGTATTGTCATGAATGTCATTTCATTTTATTATTATTGTTTTAAAGCCTTTCTGATTGTTATATTCAGTTGATTGTACTGTAAACTTTTTAATTTTCAAAAAAAATAATAATAATAATACAACAACACTTGTGAGATCTAAATTGGTGCATACAGTTGGTCATCTAGTTTTTGGAAAGAAAGGGAGTTAGTCCATTCCAGCAGTTGGTCCATTTCTTGCTCCCAGTGTTCCTGCTCATCTGGACCCAGAGTCTGGTGGGTCAGCGGGTCTAGTGGGACACACAGCAGAAACTGAGGTGAGGTGGGGTCTCTTAAAGAACACAAACAGACTGATCTACAGGAGGATTGACCTGCAGCTTGGTGCTGTGTGTAGAGTCTTCTCATGCGTTCCAGCCGCATGCGTTTTGCTGTGGTGTGTTTCTTCAGAAGCTTCTGAACAGGGCTGCACATAATGACCGTAAAACTTAGAATGACTGTGCTGGAGTTTATTGTAAGGGTGTTCCAATATCAAAAAAGTATATATGTAAAGGTGAAGCACATTATATCCACTGAATAAAATCACAGACTGATTATAGGAGTAAGGACATTACAACCAATGCTTTCTATTCTGCTTTTTTATAACAATAGGTCCTTGCATGGAAGCACATTTCCATTATACTGCATAAGAATCATAATCTGGTACACCATAATTATGACAAAAGTCAAGAGGTAAAGTTTAATAAAAAGAAACATGTCAATTATGAAATTAGAACCAATTAGGACTTCTTTTTCTACTTTTTAGTTAATAATTATGACTATTTAATCAAAGGTTGTAGTTTGCAATTGTGGTGCCACAAGGAGCTGAGATACAGTTGAAGAACCTTGTACAGGAGTCCATTGCAAAGAGAATCGAGTGATTTTATGAGTGCCAATTTATTTCAGAAATGTAAACCATATTTAATTTAAACTAAACTTTTTAACTGAAAAATTTTTTTTTTAACTGAGCAGAGTAGAAATGGGTTACACTGACTGACATGTTGCGCTGTTCTTGAACGAGATGATCTGTCTTATTGCCATTTGACCGGACTGTACATCTGTCTCTACAGCTGATGAATTCATCTGAATCAAAAATCAGAAATATCAATTCATTTTGGCACTGCAGATTAAAAAAAATATTATTAAAGTTGATATATGTAAGATGTTCACAAATATGAATGAAAAAGTTGCTAAGACTGCAAATACAGCACTAACGGTAGATGTAATGATACTCTCTTTTTATGTACTTCATCACTTTAAATACAGTCATATCAAATCACTTACATTTGTTTACCATCAGAAGTTCTGAGTTAGTGGTGGCAATTTTCCTCCAAATGCTGAGATACCCCTCAAAGGCAATTCTGCACACTTGTCTTGGAAAGAAGAAGAGCCGGTTTGTTTAACAAAGGCTATATTTCTGTGATATCTATTACAAAACTTGACGGTAAAAGAGTGATGTGTAGTGGTCTTGCCTCTGCCTTGACTTGAGCCCCACACCTTCAGCACCTGTATTTGAACAAGTACAAAAAACAAACATTTGAAAGTATTGTCATAAAAAGATTTTGTAAATGTTATTTAGTTGCAATGATGTGAAAGGTAGAGTTGGTGGGTTATTCTTACCCTCCAGCTCCTGGCTGTTCTTCATGACTTGTGTTGGAGAGAAGGACAGTAGGTCACAGGCTTCCATTGTTACTGATTTCTTAATGCTGTTTTATAACAAAGTTCGGGAGGAACAGTCGCAGTTCATTAACCTGATTAACACAAGTGGAGACCAATCAGTAATCAACTCATGACAAGGTATAAATGACAGCAGAACCTATCTCTGTTCATTGACCGTTTTCAGCATCCCTCCTCCACCCCATTTCTCCTCACTTATAGATCCATCTACTCTTACCACAACCGGGGGGAGTACTCTGGGTTCGGGCCACTTCCCGAGCTCGGAGCCCTCCACCCGGACAGCACGCCAAATACGCATAAACTTACGGTTAATATACGTAGATGTGAACTCGTGAAAGCAGTAGGCAAGTGAACTATTTAAAATGAGGGTAAACTAGGCCACTATAAAACAAAATAGAAAAAATCCTATTATCAGTTATATACGTTATATACAAATAACTCCCTCCGAGATATAATTTATTCAGAATTTGCTGCATAGAGAACCGAGCAATACCATTTAAATATACATATTCCCAAATTCAGTATGCCAGAAAATTTGAATATTACTTCAGATCTTGGCCAACTGAAAAGTATAAAAATAAAAAGTATGAGCATGTACAGCACTCAATACTTAGTTGGGGTTCCTTTTGCCTGAATTACTGCAGCAATGCGGCGTGGCATGGAGTCGATCAGTCTGTGGCACTGCTCAGGTGTTATGAGAGCCCAGGTTACTCTGATAGTGGCCTTCAGCTCTTCTGCATTCTTGTGTCTGGCATATCGCATCTTTCTCTTCACAATACCCCGTAGATTTTCTATGGGGTTAAGGTCAGGTGAGTTTGCTGGCCAGTTAAGAACAAGGATACCATGGTCCTTAAACCAGGTACTGGTAGCTTTGGCACTGTGTGCAGGTGCCAAGTCCTGTTGGAAAATTAAATCTGCATCTCCATAAAGTTGGTCAGCAGGAGGAAGCATGAAGTGCTCTAAAACTTCCTGATATACAACTGTGTTGACCTTGGACCTAAGAAAACACAGTAGACCAACACCAGCAGATGACATGGCACCCCAAACCATCACTGACTGTGGAAACTTTACACTGGACCTTAAGCAACGTGGATTCTGTGCCTCTCCTCTCTTCCTCCAGACTCTGGGATCCTGATTTCCAAAGGAAATGCAAAATTTACTTTCATCAGATTCAGATAACATAAGTTTGGACCACTCAGCAGCAGTCCAGTCATATTTGTCTTTTTTAGCCAAGGTGAGACGCTTCTGACGCTGTCTGTTGTTCAAAAGTGGCTTGACACAAGGAATGCGACAGCTGAAACCCATGTCTTGCATGCATCTGTGTGTAGTGGTTCTTGAAGCACTGACTCCAGTTGCAGTCCACTCTTTGTGAATCTCCCCCACATTTTTGTATGATTTTTGTTTCACAATCCTCTCCAGAGTGCGGTTATCCCTATTGATTGTACACTTTTTTTTCTACCACATCTTTTCCTTCCCTTCACCTCTCTATTAATGTGCTTGGACATAGAGCTCTGTGAACAGCCAGCCTCTTTTGCAATGACCTTTTGTGCCTTGCCCTCCTTGTGCAAGGTGTCAATGCTCATCTTCTGGACAACTGCCAATTCAGCAGTCATACCCATGATTGTGTAGCCTACAGAACTAGACTGAGAGATCATTTAAAGGCCTATGCAGGTGTTTTGAGTTAATTAGCTGAGTAGAGTGTGGCACCAGGTGGCTTCAATATTGAACCTTTTCACAATATTCAAATTTTCTGAGATACAGAATTTGGGATTTTCCTTAGTTGTCAGTTATAAAAATCAAAATTTAAAGTAATAAACATTTGAAATATATCAGTCTGTCTGTAATGACTATAATATAATGAATGAATATAATATACAAGTTTCACTTTTTGAATGGAATTAGTGAAATCAACTTTTTGATGATATTCTAATTACATGACCAGCACCTGTACTGTAATTCATTTAGTATCAAATTTATATAACAATATCACGACAGAGTCTATTTTAACTAAGTTTACACAATTCTTTTTTAAGGTCTTTAAATCAAAATTCGCAACTTTATTAATCAATCATATGCACTCAATCAGTGCTGGAATAGCGCATTTCGCTGCTTTATATAGTTAATCCGTAGTTACCTGTCAGTCACAGCTGCGTCTCATTAAGCCAGAATATTCCACTACCACTTCAGATCAGAGCTTGTTTATGAATGCATGTCGTTGTTGGGCAGCACATTCACTAATACAAACTTCCGTCCGTTGTTAAATGACTCATGAATATTAAATGTATCAAGGGCACGTTGCTCGGTAACCTTCCTGGAGCGTCATGTAACGTAATTAATATTCATAAGCAATGGAATGGTGACAGTGAAGGATTCTAGAGCGTCTGTACACTTTCTCTCTCTTTGATGCTGAAGTTACACTTTCTGCTTATAGCAATGTTTATTTAAAAAAAAAAAGAAATGTAAGTATAACATTTAATATAAACATGTAATAACAGTAGGGCCTATTCGTTAGGTTCTTTCATGTATCTTGTAAGCTGCAGGAGCTCCGCCAGCGCCACCTGTGACAGAAAAACGAAACAAACAACAACTTATTACTGCATTAAAATTTTTTGCTTGTTTTTAATTTTGTGCGGTAAGACCTATGATACGCATTAAACAGTGCAGGGTAGTTACTGGATCTAAAGTTACATGACAAACATAGCAACGTTAGTTAGTAATGTAATTCACTACATTACACATTAACAGTCTATGATTTTAAGTAGGCCATAACCAAATTCAATTTAAGCGTATCCTATAGTCTTTTTTCCCCCTAACATAATCAGACTACTTTTTGATTACTTGCATATTACTTTTGACCTAACCTGTTTATGATACTGATTTAGTTAGCATAATCTTGCATATGACCATATTTATTTAAAAAAAAAATCGCACTTCTTGTAATTAACACCATAAAGTGCATTAAACATTGCATAAAATCAGAACCTATGGAGAGAAGAGGAGTTTCTTTAACTGTAGTCATTTTTACAGTCTGTGTGTGGGACATTTATTACCTGTGCCAAAACTTTCCTCCCCACACAGCGAGAGACGACCTGCGTCCATCAAGCTTCCAAAACACCTCCGTCTGGTTGTGATCTCATGCAGCTGGATCTTGGTGGCTCCGGCAGGCTTGTCTTAATCTGTCTTAATCTAAGTTTATTTCAGATGGCTTGTCTTAATCAGACATGGGGACTTGTGACTTGGACTCGATTCGACTCTTGTCGCTATTTTTATGACTTGAGACTTGACTTGGACTTGGAAGTTAAAGACTCGCGACTTGACTTGACTTGAGAGACGATGATTTGAAATACTTGCGTGTTAATCACAGCATGTTTTCAGTTTAAATATAAAATATATAAATTATTTTTAAAAATAAAGTTGATTAACGTTACTCAGCTGGAGCGCAGGCTGAAAATAGCGTCGTGACTGGATCAGGACACTATCATCAGTCATGTCCCCTCTACCTTACGCACACCACGCCCACTTAGATCAGATATCACATCACATCAACATGTTAGCCTGAGGGTTACCGACGGTCATCGCTGTTGTCTTCAATAATTCGCGCCTAAAAACGCGGGGAAAACGCTGGGTGCGCCGCTTTCTCCTTCTTTCCAAAGCGCTCGGGCAATTGCGCCCCTGAGGCGTCTGCCGTTGCTAAGCAACCATGACGAGCTCTCTCCGTGACTTGCTCTCTCCATGATGAAGACGCGGACATTTCAGCAAAGTATAAATGGATTTGCAGCTCTAAAAATCGCTTGCAGTAGCTCTGCTACTAAATTTATTTTAAAATGACAATCCATATACAGCTATGATCAGCTTCATCTTGGCTGAGCTTTCGACGTTGTTACGGGAAAGGATGAAGCTGATTGGTTAGTTTTTTGTCACATGACCCGCGGTGCACATGACCTGCGGCTGCGGTTAACTCGATGAGGTGCGGACGCGCCTGGAAAAAACGAGCGCGTCGCTTGCTTCCATTATGAGCGCGCATACCGTGCGCCTACATTAGAAATAACGAACTTGCGCGCGCAAAAGACGTGCTATGTGAACGCCCAGGGGGCAAGGAACTCGACCGGAAGTTGAAGTCGGGCGGGGGCTGCCATCTTTTAGCAGAACTTCACTTGCGTTAGCATTCCCATTGACTCCCATTCATTTTGGCGTCACTTTGACAGCGAATAACTTTACATCTGAGGCGTTTAAAGACTCCGTTTGTCCATTATTTATTTCTAAAGATACACGACAATGTATAAAGGGCTCCATTACCTTCTATGTTACATTATGGCCCCGTATAAACAGTTTTTGTAAAAAATAGGCTAACGATTGTGTCATAACCACTCGTCTCTTTGTCGCATTACCGTACAGACAGGAGGAGAAGCTCGCTGACAATTAACTTAATATGGCGTACTGGCGTTACATTTTAAAATACTATACAAAATAATGAATCAGAATACTTACTCCTGCTCACTCAAGACAAAGAACTCCCCGCTCAAGCTCGCCGTCTCTGCAAGATTAACGATGGTAGTTTGCACGCACAGCCACTTAGAAGATTTACATCTGTCAGACAGGTTGCTGACGTCGTCAAGCTTCGTTTGAGTCTGCGCGTCAGAAACGGAAGTGCTAAAAAACGCTAAAAATGGGCTTCACTTGTCTCAATTGAGTTCCAATGGGGTCGCTGTGTCCATTTCTTTTACTGTCTATGTGAACGCCCCCTCACGATCCGCTAGCAGGCCGTCAAAAAAAGCTAGGGCTGGTTCTAAGGGGGCTTAAGCCCCGAATATTTTGTTACCTTGTCTTTCTCATAGAGCAAAACAATTAATCAGAAAAACAAATGTGAATAAGACTACAGCTGCCGCGATTACCTAATCATGAGAAGTGCATATTAGTTATATATATATACATACAGTGGGGCTCGAAAGTTTGGGCACCCTTTTGCAGAATCTGTGAAAATGCAAGTAATTTTCAAAAAGTAAGAGAGATCATACTAAATGCATGTTATATTTTATTTAGTACTGTCCTGAGTAAGATATTGTACATAAAAGATATTAACATTTAGTCCACAAGACAAAAAAAAATGCTGAAATTATTAAAATGACCCCACTCAAAAGTTTGGGAACCCTTGGTTGTTAAAACTGTGTTCTGTTACCTGATGATCCTCGACTGTCTTTCTGTTTTGTGATGGTTGTGCATGAGTCTCTTGTTTGTTCTGAACAGTTAAACTGAGCAGCGTTCTTCAGAAAAATCTTTAAGGTCCTGCAGATTCTTCAGTTTTCCAGCATCTTTGCATATTTGAACCCTTTCCAGCAGTGACTTTATGATTTTGAGTTACATCTTATCAAACTGAGGACATTTGAGGGACTCAAACACAACTATTTAAAAAGATTCAAACATTCACTGATGCTCCAGAAGGAAACAAGATGCATTAAGAGCTTTTGAACACGATGAAGATGGCCAAATTTGTCTTATTTTGTTGAAATATATATATTTTTTCCATTTAGTTCTGCCCTTCGTAAGCAACAGAAGATACTTGTATGTTTCCCAGTACACAAATTAAGTACAATTTACCTTGATCTTCAAATTCCAAAAGTTTTCACCCCCCAGCTCTTAATGCATCTTGTTTCCTTCTGGAGCATCAGTGAATGTTTGAATCTTTTTAAATAGTTGTGTTTGAGTCCCTCAAATGTCCTCAGTCTGATAAGATGCATCTCAGAATCATACAGTCACTGCTGGAAAGGGTTCAAATATGCAAAGATGCTGGAAAACTAAAGAATCTGCAGGACCTTAAAGATTTTTCTGAAGAAAAGTTCTCAGTTTAACTGTTCAGAACAAACAAGAGACTCATGCACAACCATCACAAAACAGAAAGACAGTCGAGGATCATCAGGTAACAGAATCATCAGGTAACAGAACACTAAATGTTAAAATCTTTTATGTACAATATCTTACTCAGGACAGTACTAAATAAAATATAACATGCATTTAGTATGATCTCTCTTATTTTTTGAAAATGACTCGCATTTTCATAGATTCTGCAAAGTGTGCCCAAACTTTCGAGAAATGTAACAAAGTTTAATGTTGTATGTAAACTGTGTTTGAGAGAGAGAGGGCTGTTCAGAGAGGAGTCTGTTGGATTTTTAGCTGTTATTTGTTTTATGGACTCAATGTTGATGACTAAATATCTTTTACGGCAATTTTAGAACTGGAAAGTGATGAGCAACAAACTAGCTCCATTAAAGCTTCTTCTCTATTTCTTGCTTTCAAAATAAAGAAATATAAAGTACAATTTACCACGAAAGATATAGTGCATTTGAATGACAGGTGTCTTTAAGGATGTATGACATTCAGAAGCATAAAAAAATGATTATTGGAGTTTGTTCTACATGGGAATATACTGTATACTCATACTATTTTATTCATTCTGCTTCAGAATTTCAAAGTTCGTTCAATGTGTTACTTGCCAATTCAAATTATTTGTGAAATGTAATCATTTCGGAGTGAAAACTGTTTCTACACTGAATTAGCAGTGTAGCCATCTGGGCTATGACCTGAATGACAGTCAAACTGAAGTAGCGTCCAGCTCCACCCACCACCATAGTGGAGCCCTGCCTGTCCCACAGGTCAATGGAAGAGAAGATGCATTGAATGAAGATGTGCAGGTAGTTCTTTTCAGACTGGAAAACATTGGTTTTCTTCTTCAGGCCGTTGGTTCCAGGCCTCTGGTCAGGGTACGGAGAAGTAGGCAAAGTCAGCACTTGCAAGGGACTATTGCTCATTGCTCTTGTTCATTGAGAAAGAATTAAGGAGACGCTGTTAGCTCCTTTCAGAGGTGTGTGTGTGTGTGTGAGAGAGAGAGAGAGAGAGAGAGAGACTGGGACAGGAGGAGAAGGAAGAAAAGTCTTTGGCCCTTATGGCATTCAAACAGAGTTAGATTGAAGCCATTAACAGGATAAAAATAAACGTAACTGAAGACGGCATCTCACACATGTGCATGGGGATCACTGTCAGACAAGCTCGCCTCCAGAGGCCTGTTGAAGCAGATGCATAAGATGACCAGCGAGGCCTCGTTCATGTGCAGCATTTACTCAGCATTTACTCAGAAGCTAAATAGAGCTGATGCTGAGTTAATAAGCCCGGGATGATCTGCCTGTAAACGCTACATGAGTTGTTTTGACATATGCTAAATCTCACAGGATCATTCAAGATCCGTGGCTAATGAAAAGCGTGCCATATAGCTTGATAACAGGGTGGTGTTAGAGAGAGGGGTTTGGGTTTTGACTGCAGCACCTCTACAATCCTTGAGGATGACATTTCTGTGTTGATGTGTTGATCGTAACAGGTAGTTTATCTGGCTACAGAACGAACCGAATAAAACATTTCCCAGAGAAGTTCTTACTGCTACAAGAACAGGGCCCTGTTCTTCGTACGTCGCTAACTCAGTTAGCTGGATTTGATTGTTGAAGATTTGGCGTGATCTTGGATGGTTTGGTTCTTCGAAGCTCATCCCAGAGCTGCTGTCATAGCAACAGGTCCGTAAGCTTAAACCTGCTCGGGAGCAGCTTATTTCATGTAAACAGGATTAGATCGCTTCTCTTCAACCAGAACTGATACTCAAAATATGTCTGCTACCACCGCTACTTTATTACAAGAGTATCGTACTGATCCAGGCACAATAATTTTGAATAAGAATTTAAAAGATTGTTTTATTAAATTAAATTAAAAATTATTTAAAAATAATATAAAAAATGCTGTGTAGTCCATAATAGCCTTCTATGGACACAGCCAGTTTTACTCACTTAAATATTTATTTGTCATAAAATGATTACTTCATAATTGTATTAGAGTCTTACACACATGCTATACAGATAATTATTTTGAGTGAAGACTGCTATTATAAGAGTGGCTTGATGTAGCGCAGGAGATGCAGTTAACATGAATCATATTGACCCTTAAGAAACTTTCATTAATGCTGTCACGTAACAAATCTGTCCAAATATAAAATGAAATGAATAGATAATTTCTACATTGAAATAAAAATGTAAAGACTGCACAACTATTATAAATTGCAAATCAAAATAATTGGGAATCATGAAAAAAATTTGAATAAAATAAAAACGGATCTATTATCTGTTTCATGTATCGATTATAACATTTATGTAGTTTTGTTTGCTTGGCTGTTTCCTTACAAAAGTCCAGAAAGTTTTTCTTCGGGTGTCATTTTAAATTATATGACGTCATTACATTGCCGTCTTGCCACCAGCCAATCGCTGCACTGCTGATCATGGTTTCGAGTATCGATACATATCCCCTTTTAAGCCAACACATGAACGAGCAATTATCTCAGATAACTCAATCCAGCGATACTAATCATACACAACAGGTGTGTTCGAAGAACCTAATTAGCCGGATCAGGATTAGCACGATTATATCATCTTGTATGTGTCATTTGATCTCGGATGTAATAAGCGACGTACGAAGAACGGGCCCCAGGTCAGTTGGGAAAAGAGAGAAAGAAAGTTATTTCAGACACAAATAAGGCTCACACTGTGGATTGTCTGTTTTTACAGTGATAATGTATTTGCTCTTAGCCAACAGATTTGCTACGCTGATATTGCTACAGAGCAAGTACGGAGAATTGCTAATGCCAGTGCATTCACAGACAAGCTGCTATGAGCATGCAAGACATACTGCTGCCACACAAATGTCAAATTTTATTACATTTACCCATAGTAGATCTAAACAGGTGGAGCTGGGGGAGGTAGAGGGTTTCTGTCAGTGTGCTGCAATACTTGATTACAACAAACACTGAAACAAACTATTTAAAGGTTGAGCTGCAAGCCAATCAGCTGATGATGTGATTCCTAGCAGGACCTATCAGATGCACCATCGAGAGTTTCATGACTGAACTACATATGTGTCCCCATTTTAATTACTGATTAACAGGATACAGATGTTGGTCACATTTTATTACATTTTATTGTTTTCTCCTGAATATCAGCCAACCACACATTTTGATGTGTTATATAAAATAAATCGGTAACACTTTAGTTTAAGTACAAATGCTCACTATTAACTAGTTGCCTATTAGCACACTAATAAAGCACATATTAATGTCTTAGTCTGCACAGTCATATTTTAGATCTCTTATCTCCATTCCTAAACTTAACAACTACCTTAAGTATTGATAAGCAACAGATTATGAGTTTATTGAGGCAAAAGCCATTATTAATAGACTGATAATAGTGGTCTCCAAAACTAAAGTGTGTGACCAATTAATCCACTTCTGTCTTTTAATTGGAAATAAAACTTTAACTTTTATTAGTTTCTGTCCTATTCCTATATATATATATATATAAAAAAGAAGTTCATCTTAGCGCTCCAACTGGTCTAGGTTTTATGATCGTGACTCCATCTTTCTAGCATTGGTGCCTGTGGTTAAAGTTGCACCCAATACAGCTCTTTCATGGATGTGGGATTTGTGAAGTTCTCTGTGGTTATTTTTGTGGAAACAAGGTGAATATTCAGGTTGCTGCAGCATTTCTGTGTTGTTTGGACACAATTCTTCTTAATGTTTAGCATTCCTGTCATTCACTACGGAGCCCCGCACATCACATGCAAGAAAAAATAAATATATTGTGCACACGATTTACTAATTCGTTGTCTCACAATGTACTAAACCGTGCTCACGATTTAGCCTAATATTTTTTCCTGCATGTCATGTGCGGAGCTCCGTAATTCACTTATGTTTTTTACCCATCTTCTTCTCTAATGAAGTCTTGCCATGTAAAAATCACAAAGACTGTTGTTCTTAAAACACCAAACAACTGGGCAGAAACTCATGCTAAATGGGTTCTTTTTGGAAGTCCCTCAAGTCACCCATTTCACTGAGTGCTTGCACTACACAACACAACTTCTGAACACAACTTCTACCACACTGATATACAAGCTAGAGAATATACACAACAAATGATTACGTATGTTTGGTCACATGGTTAAAACAGAAGTAGGTTTTTATTATAGTGATAAATATTCATTGTATTTACACATATTAGCTATGTTATAGGATACAATAATAAAGATCAAATTTACAGAAAAAAAAAGAAAGAAAAAAAGTGTGTTTTTGGCACATGCACAGCTCTCTGTGGTGTGTGAATGACAATTACAGCCTTGATACGAGGAAAAGGTAAGCCTCAGGAAAATATGATTTCCTTTTTTGTAGTCTTTTTAAATAATAAAACATTTATCAACATTATTTTGCCCGAATGGCACCAATTTGCATGAAGAGTTAACACAGCTCTACTGTATGTACTGAACTTTAATTGAAAACAACTGCAATAATAGGCAGTGCTCAACAGAGGGCGATGCTGCATATGAACATCATTGCTATAGCTCTCTCTCTTTTGCTACGTTCCACTGAAAATTCCTCTGATTTTATTGCTTTTTTTTTTTTTACCATTTATTATATAAGATGTTAGAAATTCAGCAAATGATGAGCCATCTTATCATTTTAAATACACGTTTAAATGAAATAGAATTTAGAATTTTATGTTGACAATATAATGAATAACAATATATCTATTTTAAGTAGTGGAAAAAAAAGCAAAAGCTGTTCAACTGTGCACATGACATCTTTGAGGTCAGTGTGACTCATTTAAACACATGGCTGAAAGTGGCTCTCAGAAGGTTAAATGAGAGGTTTCCTGGTTGGACTCATAACAATGTAATTAAGATGACTGTGCTCATGGAGAAACTGAATCACGTGGAGCTCACTGGACTAATCACAGTGTAAATGTCCCATTTTTACTTTTTTTACTGCATCATATAGGTATATAGATATAGCTTCACACTCAACAATGGGAACTTTTACATGTCCATTACATGGTTACTTTGTAAATAACCAAGATGCAATTGCTCAGCATGAATGCAATCGTATGTGCTTCTGCACGTACAGTACTGTTGATATTAAGGGGTTTGTGGCTTTGAGAGATGACTAATGGAGATTTTCGTGGCCTTGAATCTGGTGGTTCCCTTGCCAGGTTTCCAGTGGGTTCCCTTTTTACGAGGTCTGCTCTGAATACACTTGCCATTCAGGTTAAAGTCACCGCAAATGCTAAACCACCACCCACCTAAAGGAAACAGCAGCAGTCGCCAAGAAAAAAACTAATTTAGTGTGCAACTTCCAAGCACATTATTATTCAAAATCACAGGGATTACCTCAAAAAGTACAACAAAGTTGCTACTTGATTTAGTAGTTTTGCACAAAAACACTCGTACAATCGTATGTACCTGTGTAGTCCTGAGCACAGTTTGGATCACGGTTTCCATCATTGTGATCTTTAGTGGAGAACCTGAAGCCAGCGTGTTCATCCAGAGCAGAGCTGGATTCATAGGTCTGCAGCTTCAGATGGATGGTGTAGTTGAAGGCCGCGTCCTCCAGGATATACTGATAAAGCGTGAAATGCTTCTCCTTCCTCCAGTCCTCAATCTGGA
Organism: Carassius auratus; assembly: GCF_003368295.1. Lineage (NCBI taxonomy): Eukaryota > Metazoa > Chordata > Actinopteri > Cypriniformes > Cyprinidae > Carassius > Carassius auratus. Next base: position 26,378,034 of record NC_039269.1, on the reverse strand, counting down.
CATGCAGGAGCGAGTGACCCTGATGGGCAACAGCATAGACCTTCTTTAGCCCCAGCCAGAACTCACCTACAAAACAGACATCAGAGACATCATGCTCTCTGTATAGTATTATAAAACGCTTAATTTCACGTTGGAGTACTATGGCAGTCCAATATCATAATGTAGAGGTGCATGGTATAATATAATTAGCAGTATTTCAGATTATTTGATAAACATCACTCTTTTAAGTAGACTGTAAGAATGTTTTGTCAACAAAAAAAAAAGATTATTGGCGAAACTTAGATTTTTTAAAAAAATCTTTTTTTACATTATACTTTTTTGTACGATTAGTTTCAATAGATAAATACTTGTTTAGCTTATTTTTACTGACCTTTAAAAGTACAGATTTTTTTATTTATTATTATTGTTATTGTTGTATATTTATTAATTTAGTATTATTATTCTTTATTTATTTTACCACTAGTTAAAGCTGCGGTAGGGAACTTTTGACGCTCTAGCGGTTAATAAACAGAACTGCTTGCGTCTTGCGGAAGAACATCGTAGCCGGAACTACTTCTCTCTGTTTATGTCTATGAAGAATCACAAAGGTACTGGGTTACTCCGCCGCGGTACCCCCGAAGCAATCTAAAATAGTCCGACTATAAACACTTATTATAGGTGCGGTGCACCCTAGTGATTCAGGACAAGCCAAAAACACGGTTTGGAAAATGGATTCATGGTGTACTCGCTTATTATATACATTTTCTACATTTTGAACACAAAAAAAGTTACGGAGCGCAGCTCTGATTGGTTATTTTTTCCCGGGAGCGATGGAGTTTCTGCAAATGGCAATAGGACACTGGGAGGAGCCAGAGGAGCTTGATTTTTTTTCACAGATTATCTGTCTCATATTCTACTGTCAGGACATAATGACAGGTTTAACAAATATGTAAAAAATATTTTTTTACAAAAGTTCCCTACAGCACCTTTAAGAGTAAATTCTTGTTTATCTTATTTTCACTGACCTTCAACTACGTTTTTTAAATGTAAATTTCATTAATTTTTAATCTTTAATACTAACTGCAGGGAACACAGAAACTAATGTTTTGCATTACTACCAGAACTTCAGTATATGATTTCCAAATAACTTACTCTGACACAAGGCTGTAACCACATTCGTGACCAGATACTATATTCTCATGAGAAAATATTGGGACAAGGAAGGCAACATTATAAAAGAGGAATCGGACACACTATGAAATTATGTAGCAAAAAGACACTAAATGTAGGGCGTTAAGATTCAGACTTCTCAACACCAATCATAGAGCACTTCATTGTGCTCCACTCTATAATCACAGACTAAACACATTCAGTTTATGAGCACAACATTCTTGATTTAACTCACTGCTGAAGTCCCCAAATCCATCCTCATACTTCTCCCAGGACTGGTTGAAGTCCACCGAGCCGTCATGTCTGTGCTGGATGACAGTGAACACTCCCTCTGTGGATGACAGAGGACAATATCACAAAGAGACTGTCAAAAGTTGAAAGGATGTCACCTCTGGCTGTTTTCAGAAATTAGAGATCTGAGAAAGAAAATGCAGTATCCTTACCCTCAGTGAACTCACATTTCACAAGAAACGGTTGTGACTCGTGAGGTTTAATGGCATACAGGCCGCTAGATTTCTGTCCTCGGCTGAAGACCTCGCCGCAGTCTTTTGGAAGATCTAAAACACAACCTGATATGTGGGTCTACAATTGAACAGATGCAATAACATTTTTAAAAGCAAACCATTCCTGCATCCCATACCGCTTGAGAAGCTCCCATCAGACGTGAAGTATGGTAGATATCCTGAGAGGCTGTTGCTTTGGTGATTCCTGTCCAAATATTCATCTGTTTCCTGGATATGTGCAGAGTTGAACTAGGTGGAAATTGAAAACTTAGAAACGCACTTAAAATTACTCCAAAAAATTCATAATGAGGTTTCCAAATCTCACACATTATCTGGCACAGCATTTAAAAAATCCTGCTGCTGCATATGTATCTTATATAAAACAACCACCATATAGCACACATGGATCACCTCATAGCAGGTCATACAGGTGGAGCTGGGGGAGGTGGAGGGTTTTAAAAGCATGCTGCAGCTGCTACAGCATTTGAATGTTGAGCAGCGAGTTTACTGGCTGCTGATGTGAAAGAAACCAATCACCTGCGCCATGTGATAATGATGTCATTATGCCAGATTGAGTTTGACCTGTCTGAGTTTCATCCTGGTATTTTAATACTGTACTTTATTTTCCAAGCCCTTGATTTTGGTCCTTTGGTTGTTGAGCTGCTCGCTCTGTTCCCTCACAGCCTTCAGCAGATCAGTGATGCTCTTTTCTTGGGTCAGGATGATTTCCTAATAGACAACAGCAACAACACCGGAGCACGGCATAGACAATCAGAGATCACATCTGCTAGAGTCCCAGATGTTTTTGAGACTGAGGTGCCAAACTGGAGATTGCAAATAAAATTTAAAACAATTAGGATTAAAACGGAAAAGAAAAAAAGAAAACCGAATTAAGAAATTAAATCAAATAAGGAAGTATTATTAAAATGGGAAATTAAATTAAGAAATTAAAAGAAAATCAAACAAAGAGATGGGATTAAAATTGAAAATTAAAATAAAAAATTAAATCAAATAACAAAGTAGAATTCAGATGGTAAAAGGCATTGTCCAATATACCATGGTAATATAAAGGAATTATACATTGCACTGAGTTTTAGGGTTAATGGGAAATGCTACTGGCAGAAAAATTACCAATTCCATTTACAAATTTAACCCAAATGCATAAATCTAATGTAAATGCCACATACTAAAATATTTAGATATTCATAATTTATATACATTTCACTATATACATTATTATTTGGACCATGGGAAGAAGAAAACACATATCCTATAAGGCTCTAATTCAGTTAAAACTTGGTTATATCTTTGGGAATATCTTTCATTGTTGAATATTTATGTCTTTATTGAATATTTATATTTATTATATTATTGGACTTTTTACCAACCCACCTTTCAAAACTGAATTCTTTAAAACTGAGTAATCAATAGATTACTTACAATAACTAATAATCAATACATTTTTTCAATACAAAAACTCATGATATAAATAAACATCTTTTAAATATCCTGTTGTAAATGTTAATGTTTTTCTAAAACTTGAACTAAAGAAAATCCTCTCTTGTGTTATTATTGAATTGTAGAATTGTTGAAATCTTCTCATGCCTCTTCAAATTTCAATTCATCATGTGGCCAACTCGTGACTAATCATGAACTGAAAAAGAATCAATTCTGGAATGTGAATAAATGACCTACATATACATCATCTTGCTTAATTACATTTGAGAATATTCATAAAGGATTTCCTGTTTCTATCCAAGACATCCGAAAAGTTTCCGATCTTGCCTGACCTTGAGCGTGGAGATCTGAGCCACCTGCTCAGCCGAGAGCAAACTCTGGGACAGACCGCTTAACTTCTCCTCCAGGCCGCCCACCTGCCTTCTCAGATGCTTCCTCTCTTTTAGGATATCTTCCACTTTGGAGTTGATCTCCAGTGACAGACCCTTTATTTCCTCATTATTGGCCTTTAAGATCACGGTGGTCTTCTTCAGTTCCTCCTCCTCCTCCTTGATCTCACTGGCCAGCACAGAAAGTTGGTAGACGGATTTGTCAAAGATATTAAGCTTTTGGAAAATATCCTTGATTTGACTCTTTGTATTCTGCACAAAGTCCCTCAGGCTTTGGCCCAGCTGTAGGAGGCCGTTCGCCAAAAGCCGAACTTCATCCAGAGCAGCAAAGCGAAAGCGGCTCTCGGCCTGATGTTCAGGAAAGATGGGTTCTGTAGAGAAGGAATGAGCTGATGCCAGAAGGAACAACAGCACTAGTAGATTCATGGTTGCTATGATCCTCACAGTGAGAACCACACAGTTTGAGTGTCGTTCACAGGCCTCCTCCTGTTAATCATTAAGCAGATTGATGGTGACCTGATATAGACCCAGCACTCAAAAACCAAAACATTTCAGCTATATTTACAGCTAACAATATCATGCAATTATCAAAAAAAATACAGTTTCTGGATCTGTCAAAAGGATCAATTGTAAGGCAATAACATTTTAAATTCAGCAAAAAGTAACAGTACTACAGGAAAACACAGCACAGTTGGTCTCTGTGACCTACCATTTTAAATATATATTTAGAAATCCTTTCATAGTATCTTAAATAGGTCAGGATGGAGCATATTTGACTTTGTGTGACTGTTTGTGAGCTAGTATTGATTTAGGAGGATGACCTGAGGTTCCCAGATTGTTTTGACTAAATGGAGGACAGTTTTCAGCCATAAAAGTCTCTTGTATAATGTTAGTATACGACAAACTATGAAAATGTGCATAAGGCAGACAGTAATTTGAATACTTGGCTGGCTTGGATTTGACTGTACAACAGATTGGCATACCACAAAACAGTTCCAGAATATCCTAATATAGTGAGCCTATATTCATCAGCACCTTCATACATTTAAATTCATCTTTTTTGTGTGTGTGTGTTTGTAGAATTTGTTTAATTGGCAAAAGATAAATCAATTTGCTTGGACCAAAATGACTTGAACGCAACTTATATGCGAATTATGACTCGCAAATACAAACTTCCCAGGAGGACTTGAAAACACCATAACACTTGCACTGCATCTGAAATCGAATACGTAATATACGAAATGCGTAATATACGAAAAAAAGTATGACAAAAGTAGCGTGTCCGAATTCATAGTATTTGAAAAACAGTAGGCTAAAAACACCTTTGATGGAGATTTTATCCCATGAGGCCACATGAGAGGGTTTACTGTATGATGTAGTGGGGTAAGTCTAAAATTAATTCATAGTAATACTATTTAGAACATACTTCATAAATTTTTTAACTACGACAAATTCCGAAAATTTTTGTAAGTTCAAATTCAAACTTTGTACCAACTCAGTGTGCAATTTTTAGTGCGAGTTTAGAATAGAATACAAACATTAAATCTGCGCAATATAATACTAATGCTTGCCTCAGCAGATACCAATAATTAAGAGCTAAATGATAGTAAGGAAAGGATTTTTTGAGTTGATGCAACACTATATATTTTAATATTATTTTGGATTTCAGTTGGAAGCTTGTCCTTTCAGATTATGGAGTAGCGTGCACTAGATTCGATTTGCTGTGGTCACTTGTGACAAATTAACATTCTATTTACCAATGACAGCTAGTTTGATTTTGAAAATCATGAAAGACCAAGGTTGCCCAAGACTGTGTGTGTGTGTGTGGAGTCTTTAGGCCACAGCTGCTAATATCATCAGTACTGACTTCATAGCTCTCCAGCGTCCTACTAAAACCAAAACTAACCATTAGCTATAACTATACTGCTGTCCACTGCCACATGGCAGGGAGATTGTTTCCTATTTTCCTGAAAGATCGTTCAGTTTCTCTCTGCCTTCTATTTCAGCAGAGACTGGGACGACAATACCTCCGAACTTTTCATCATAGTCAAACTTTTTCAGCTGGCTCAAAAGCCAATGAGCGAGCCAAACAAAACAAAACACAAATGATTATATAAAGGGTTGATAGTACAACTTTATGCACGCTTGTTTGTGACCTTCACAACATGAGGACTAAAAATAATAAATTGGGAAATCACTTCTGTTGAACTCAAAGCAGAATTCCAGCAAACGTAAGTCAAAAAGGGACACACGTGGACACATTAATGTGTGTATCATCTATCATATGTCTGTCGTTTAAGATTTGGATTAAAGCTTGAATTTATCATTTCACATGGACCAGCAATCAATCTTTATGTTAAACCCCTAATCTATGGTGTTTAAATAAGGTTTGATAAAGCCATATTTGCTTTCTAATGTTTCTGTTACGAATTGGTTTACTGAATAGCCTACACACAGATTGAATTAGATGCACATTATTTACAGCCTTGTCTTCTATTACTGATGGTTCGACCTGTTTGACAACACAAGCATGCAGAAATACTATAATGTAAATATATCTGAGTACAACATTGTAAAATTGAACTGACATCCCAAAATGACAGTCATTTCTACACAGACTATAATGCACTGTATGTTACTTCTAGATTAGTTGGAATCTAAAATTGCTAACCCTCAGGCTTTAGCAAGTCAAATACCCATATAAATGAAGAACTCATTGGCATAAGTAAATAAAAAATCAAACAACTTGGTTCTGAAGTGGGATTTTATTTTATTTATTTAGGACTCTACAACTGTGCATTTATTTTCCTGGAGGCAAACCCACATAACTAATCTAATAAGCATTAAAGTCATAAGCAGTGAAGTGTTTTATATGCTAATATAGTTCTCTCTCTCCTAGACACCATTAAAACTGATTCCATTCAAATGAATTTGCATAAATGAGCTTCTGAAAACTGTAAAGGACCCATTTTCAGAAAACTGTCATTTGTGCCTAAAAATGTTATTTTTATATATTGCATATATTTTTGCATGTATTTTCTCACCCTTAGATTCAAAGTACCAGGGCTATAAGTGCCAGGAATTTTTTGGGGGTGTATATATGTGTGTGTGTGTGGTGTGTGTTTTTACATGGATTTTGCATTACACACTAACAGTGTTAAGCCTATTAGATAATGTTGCTGATGAATGGCAACTGTTAACTGAAAAAGACAAACAGGCAAAGCCAACTGGTGACCATTAGCCAAAGTAAAGTGGACCTGCATGTTTCTTTCATCACTGATAACTCTGGAAGTCTAGTTATGCTTGTTCCCATCAGTCATGCCGGACCACCTCAGATGACTGAAGTCTTTCTGTTTGGTGGGTGTCACATGCAAGCAGAGCATTTTCATGTGGCTGCTTTATATCCCACAGCGCATGTTAGTCAAACAGTCCAATACAAATATAAGTGTTGCTTAAGTGAACGTAAGGAGAATACAGTTAGGACTATGTTTCTTAACTTTTAAAAGGATCACATTATAATAATGTCCGTTTAAAAGTTCTGCTTTAAACTACATTTTAAATCATTTTTTTTTATAATCTTTTGTCATGCTTTATAGTACATTTATTTTAATGTGACGTGTAAAACACTTGATTCGAATTTTAATTGTAGTTAAAAGTATAGTTTTATTCAATATATTAAAGTTAATTTTTTTTAATGTACTAAAAGCTGTGTAACAATTGAGTATAACAAATGTATATTTACATAAATGACACAATTTACAATTAAATGGCTGTTTTAGTTTACTTTAGAAGTAATTATAAAATAAATAGATAAATAACTGGGTTAAAAACACTCTTATATTCAACTAACTGCATTTCATATAAATTTGAACTTTAATAAAGTTACATTTTCATTTAAATGTAACATACAATTTTGTCCGAAAACATTAAATTTAATTTGCACTCTTTAAAGTATGTTATTTTCATAATATGTAATCTTTTTTTAAAATAAGTGTGCTTCTTTTTCACAAAGGGAGCTAAAACGGAAGAAAGGAGGAATTAAGTTTTCAGCATTTTAAATTCTTGTAAACGTAGTCAGCCTTTCCTGATTTCTATACTCAATAAGCATTGCCTTGTTGATGCTGTTGCTGAAAATCTCCAATAATATTTAAAAAAACGAAGACCAGAGGAAAGAGGAGATACATAAAGAATGAATGGCATGTCCTGAGAGCGCCTCAACCACTCTGTGCCCTATACTCATGAGAAGCCCTGCACTATTTCCATGATTATAATGGATGGTGAGCACTGTGTTACAGTGGATTGAATTACCTAAAGTGTGTGGGTGGCATTTTTAGCCACATGTGCTCTGAGATTCTGACGGGTTACACTAGGGTCCTCTTTCACCCAGTTTCATGTGGGGCTAGTTTTGTACTATTAAACTCGGGCCCCCTGCCATCACATGGATCCTGTTTTGAGAAACATCCCTCATATACAGTTATGCACAAAGCTCCGCCCACTTCTCAGTTGTTGATCCCGCCCTTGTATTTTGATTGGAGGAATAATACAGTTTTCCTCCCACCCAGTGGCTCTGATTGGGTGGGAGGCGGAGTCATGAAAGGCCAGAGTGCCCACAACCCTCCTCCTGCTCAACACACAATAACACTGCTTATGTTTTGCAAGAATTTTACATTGGCATTGCTCAAATGTCTTTTGTCTGCCTTCCCCTCTGAAGCCTCTCAGAAGAAGGAGAAAAGTGAAGAAGGCTAAACTCCAGCACAGAGAGGACACAATGGCAGACATGTGATGTTTAAGGTAAGATACAGCCTTGAAGTATAAAATTAAATGTGAATATTTAAACAACTCATTAGAGAAGTAATGTCAAAGGATATCTTGAATCTCTGAGGATATCTTTAAACTCTGGGTGCCCAGGCATTTACTTTTTTCTAAGCTTTTAGAATATTGCAAAAAAAGTGATTTTGTGTAAACCGAGGGTGTCATTTTGCTTCCATATAATACGTCATTTGTTTATTTTTGGACAAACAAATTCTGGGGTGGGGGGGGGGGGTTGAATGAGATTCAAAGACCTTCCTCTACTGTAATGACTGTGTCAGTTAAACAATCGAGAGATGTCCTGAACTGCTTAGATTGTGTGACAGGAGCCAATGAGCAGGAGGCTTCAGACGGTGACTTTAGAAGACTCGTTTTGAATGTTTCTCAGGGACCAAGTGTTTCACGTGTGTTTGATTATACAGTGAGTCAGAATTTACTTTGCTGCACACATGTCTTCTCATGTAACTGGTGTGCGTGCACATATTGCTGTTGGCAGAGAGCCAAGATTGTCGGCATGGACCAAATTCTGTGGACATGGGAAAAAAAATCACACAGAGGGAGAGATGGAACAACACTCCAAGGATAAGAACCTGTAGATAGATAGATAAATAGATAGATAGATAGATAGATAGATAGATAGATAGATAGATAGATAGATAGATAGATAGATGATAGATAGATAGATAGATAGATAGATAGATAGATAGATAGATAGATAGATAGATAGATAGATAGATAGATAGATAGATAGATAGATAGTCACAGTAGTCATTTTGAAATGTCCGGTAGCAGAGACTCTTCAACACCCCCTCTATCTCCATAAAGTGAAAGGGTGATGGGGGTCCTAGACCAGGAGAACTGATCTTTGGCTTTAGTCCTCCAGCCAGCTCCAAACAGAGGAGAAAGAATGAGGATCTGAGCCAAGGAAACCACACCGCTTACAGGGCCAAACAGGAAGAGTGAAACGTCTGTCTATTGTGTGTGTGTTAAAAATATGAGTGAGTGAGTGAGAAAGTGTGCAGGACCAGCAGTCTGTTTTATGTGACAGTGAATCAGGTCTACTTGAGCTGTTAAATGTGCATGTCAAAACAAAGCTAGCATAACATATGTTATTCAGAGATAAAAGAGAGAACAGGAGAGACACGTTTTAGTGATAGCACAATTAGGAGAGATATCAAAAGACTCACTTAGAAAACCACACAGTCATTTAACGTTATGCATTGTGCAGCAAAGTTTCCTTGTATATGACTGAATTAAAATAAAAACATTTCCAGACTAGTTTAAAACTCTCTAAAATGTTTGTTCCTCTCAAGTTTCCAGTTTAGTCTTTTTTTCCATCCTCCAAGCCTGTCCTTTACAGTGTTTTAAATTTTTTTCTTACAGCGGTAGCAGTTTTTAAGTTGTCAAGAGTTTCAATCCAACTTGTGGTGTAAGAAAGAATGCAGTGGAGAGAATTACATTTAATGAGAGGAGAGTTTTTTCCCCAACAATAATCATTTCTGTGAAATGGAGTGTGCCTTACTCTGTGAACACAGACTACATTGCGAAAGTGACCAAATAAATCCTAAATCTTCTACAGTGTCTGAATTAAAACTTCATATTACATATGTCTGCAGAAGCAATAAACAGCACTCATAATGCTTTAGTATTTATATCACAGCTAATAATGGTGTAAATAAATTTTCAGCATTAAGGCAGAAGTATACTCTACAAGTACTTAAGGGGGCTTAAACATCAAATTCTGTGTCATTTTACTGCATGTGACACTTACAGCATAGTTCTAAACACGTCAACCGTGTAACTTTCTTTAACTAAACTGATGCTCCACCTAATTGTTGACTCTGAAAAGTCAAAACTGAGTGTAGAAGACCGTTTAAAGTAAAGCCACTTCTTGCAATGAAGGTAAGATTTCAACCTTATGTAGCTAACACGTGTTCACATACTAGTGTAGATTAAATTTCAGCATACTGTATTTTGTGTCAGCATATGAGAGAGGTGACAATGGGGTCATGTCAGTCTGTGTGTGTCTACTTGTTCATGTTAAACGTGTGCTCTACCAACACTGTTTACGTGTACCTACACAACAGGTGTGATTAATCCTGCTTCTGGAGGGCCACTTTCCTGCAGAGTTTACCTCCAACCCACTTGCCTAGAAATTTCTAATGATCCTGAAGACCAGTTTAGGTGTTTAATTAGGGCTAGGGCTAAACTCTACTTGAAGTTAGATTAGATACCCTCTTGTTCAGTGGCTGTTAATGGATCTTCAGGATACAGGAAATATTGGTCAGGATATTTTCTATAAGTATGTTTCTGACAAGAATCCTGGAGCCCAATTTTCCTATAAGTCTAAGACTATATCAGCAATGCATTTTTTTGTCTGACAGGGCCTATATACCTCAATTGTTATATCAGTACTTTAAGATCAGCCTACCTTAGCATAGCCAGGTTCTGAGGTATGTCATAACCAAAAAATGTTAGCCCCATTTGCTGATCTCTACTGACATATTAGAATGGTGGAAAAGACTGGTGTGAAAGAAGGGCTGCTGTCATTTTTGATAAGATGGAGTCTTCCTACCAGTGTGAGCGATGCCAAAGTGTTTATGTGTGTTTGTCTGTGTGTATGCGAGCCAGTGGAAGTGTTTGGTCTCAGCTATTTGTGTGTTTACTGCATAGCTCACATTGTTTGGGCTGTGGCTGCTTCTGTGGTGTCTTGAAAGTGCAGTGTGGTCAAAGCGAGGTTGAGAGAGAGAGAGAGAGAGAGATGCAGAGGGATAGAGAGAAAGTGAAGAGAGTCTTCTTCTGTAAATCTACAAAATGCTCAAGCAACTACTTCGATCTCAACTTGTGTTCAAAGCATTCAGAAGTACTTGATTTTGTTTCACTTTACACTTAACAGCAATGTATTTTTGTCCTCAGGAGGCAGGAGACAAACTTAAAACCACAAGAAGCTGAAAACAGACTTCTGCTAAGAACAATGGAAACCAAGAAAGGTATGAATCATACAGTTTTGTTTAGGAATGTGTGGTACTGCAGTTCCAGTGGTTTAAATACATTTGTACTCTTTTGCATACTGTGCATCACTTCTGCAACTCACCCTTGTGTTTTTCTTTTAGAAAACGGCATCTCTCCAAAAGAGAATGGGAGCCAAAGAAGGCCACCTACCTATTCTGTAGAGACACCCTATGGATTCCATCTGGACCTGGACTTTCTCAAGTATGTCGATGACATTGAGAAGGGTAACACCATTAGGAGGGTGCCAATGCAGAGAAGGCAAAGAGGACGAAATAATGACGTCCTGTCACGTAACTTAAGCCTTCCGGGGTATGGATGTAGAGCTACAGAATGGAACTCAGTCAGCACTTTTTGGCCCAAAACCAAACTAAGAGATTCTCAACAACATTTTGAGTTTCGATCTAGTGACAGTGTCTCTGCTGGCTGTGTCAGGAGGGGAGAACCCATCTACAAGTCCTTCACTTCTGCAGAGATGGAGGCTTTTGATGAGCAGCCCTTAGGATGTTATGTCAGGCCAAATCTCTTGAGAGCCTCCAGTTTACCCTTGACTGTTTTACTGAGAAAGCGCTCCGAGTCAACCGAGGATCCAACCAGCCCCAGCAGCCCCAAGGAATGTCTAATGCAAGAAAATGGCTCCTCTGAAGATTTATTCTACACTTCAGACAGCAGGATGGGTAGACCAAACGGGACCATCCAGCGGCTAACTGCAGCTCTTGAACGAGTTGGGGAATTGGAAGAGGAAATCAGAGTCATTCCTGAGCTCAAGGCACAGATATGTATTATGCAGGAGGAGCGAGAGAGACTTTTACTCCAGTTACATTCCCAAAACAAAACCACTGGGCCACAGGATGTTCTTACTGCTCCTCTACACATAAATAACTGGGACACTCCTTCAACTGCCAGTGAAAATCAAGACAAAGCAAGTGATGACTGGATGAATCGAGAATATGACCGGCTAGAGGAAAATGTCAAGGCTTCTTCTGAACAAGTTGAAGCAGTTGTAATGATTTCAGCTACTGAAAGAATCCTTCCAGAGATTGAAAGACGTAAAACGGTTTTGCGAGAAAGAGACCTCTTGGAAAACGGAGACAAAACTAAGTCTCTCACTGAAACACTCCAGAGAAAAGTTGTTTTGCTGGAACAGAAACTTCATGAAATTGAGGTAGACCTGGACAAGACCAGAGCTTTGCTGAAGCAGCAAGTAGAGGAAAGTCTTCTCAAGGATGACAAGATCAAGCAGTTGACCATACAGCTTGAAATGGAGCGCACACTGGCCAAGGTGATTTCATCTGAGAGCTCCTTAGTAAGTACACAAAGTCTTGTAACTGTGGTAGAACTGCAGGAAAGTGGGCAAAAGATGGAAACCACCCCTCAAGTTCTGGATCAACCTCCAGTATCACATGCAGACATGGAGCACCATTTGAAAAGATTGCAAGAACTCCTTCAGGAGCAGTGGGAATGCCTTTGCAAAGATGACTCTTCAGGGAAAATGTCTTCAGATCACTTGCCTCCACGTGTCTGCACTATTCAAGAGCAGTTAACAACTTTAGTCACCCTTCTTACCCTTTATGTGTTTCCTACTGTTGATGCTTCACAACCAGGTATGACTCAATTGCACCTTTAGAGGTACAACAGTTTATCACTGGGGTACCCTCAAAGGGTACTAATATGAACCCTTTATGGCAGAGGTCTCCAACCCTGCTGTGGGAGAGCTACTAGGCGTTTCTCAATGTCAAGTCACTTCCTTCAGAGGCTAGGTGAGACTCCTCTTTAGCATACGGAGAACACGAAAATGGAACAGGCTAGTAAGTGCACGTAATTGCGTCATTACGTCAGTGAAAAGGTCCGTTTGAATAACGCTGTGAATGTAACTAGTTATTTATAAAAGAAATGCTGTTGACGCAACCAATTGTTAAATGACAGGTCCGGTTCAGTTAAGCATTTGTATTTGTATAATTTACAATATCAATACAGTAGTAATTTGTTCTGGCATTTAAACGTCAAACTTTACTTATATTTACTACAGTTATAACAGATGTTTGGTAACGTAAATAAAAACCGTTAACGCTCCGACTACGTTAACGTTCAACATTTTTGAATTTTTGAACTAATGTTAGATAGCAAAACTGCGTGCATAGGATTGTGGGTGATTTGAGAGCGTGAAGAGCGCGAAGGATACACATATACATCCTTTCCTGTGTATGGGATATTCTTCGAATGAAGGACTCAGTCCTTGGTTGAAATTCCGAGGATCCTTGACATTGGAACAGTCCTTCGACTGATGTCGATGACGTAGCATCCTCGAAATACTGGCTTCCGAGGATCCTTCCTTGACATTGAGAAACACCTACTGTCCTGCAGATTTCAGATACAACTCCAATCAAACACACCTGATCCAGCTAATCAAAGTGTTCAGGGCTACTCAATAATTACAGACAGGTGTGTTGGAGCAGGGTTGGAATTGAAGTCTGCAGGATGTTAGCTCACCAGGAACAGGGTTGGAGATCCCTCCCTGCTTTAGGAGATAATAAACTAAACTGTTTATTTTTTGAGGATACTGTATACATTACAAGCTATTTTACATGTGCTATTTCTTTCTACTGACAGTGTTTGATGTTAATGTATGATGGTCTTCTGTGGTTTTTCTGTGAATTGCAAGACTGTAAAATGATGGAAGTTCTTCCTGAAGTAGGAGAGAACCCCAAGACAGAACATCTGAAGACAATCAGCATAAGAGACAGGTAAATATATCACCACTATGGGCAATTTTATGTTAAAGGGGTGGTTGATTGCGATTTAACTTTCTTAACGTTAGTTAGTGTGTAATGGTGCTGTTTGAGAATAAACAATATCTACAAAGTTACAACAGATATTTCTTTTAAAATTCTAGCAGTTTAATGCCTACAAAAACGTCTGGTAAGGGACTACAACAAGCTTCTTCCCAGGTCTGTTATGTCACAAACCAAGATAGGAAGAGGTAGAGGAAGAGAAAACTAGGTGCACACAAAATCTGTTCATACTGTATGTATTATGTCCTGACAGTAGAATATGAGACAGATAATCTGTGAAAAAAATCAAGCTCCTCTGGCTCCTCCCAGTGGTCCTATTGCCATTTGCAGAAACTCCATCGCTCCTGGTAAAAAACAACCAATCAGAGCTGCGGTCCGTAACTTTGTTTGAGTTCAAAATGTAGAAAAATTTATATAATAAGCGAATTAATCCATTTTCCAACCCGTGTTTTTAGCTTGTCCTGAATCACTAGGGTGCACCTATAATAAGTGTTTATATTAGGACTATTTTAGATTGCTTCTGGGGTACCGCGGCGGAGTAACCCAGTACCTTTGTGGTTCTTCATAGACATAAACAGAGAGAAGTAGTTGCGACTACGATGTTCTTCTGCAAGACACAAGCAGTTCTGTTTATTAACCACTAGAGGGTCAAAAGTTACCAACTGCAGCTTTAAGAGACCACAACAAACAAGAAACAAATATACCATTAAGAGCCATGCTTGCACAGGTTCTATGCGATCCTCTTCCTTAATATTCTGTGCATTTCAATCGGACTCAGATTGATAAGCACTGTTGGGAACGTTACTTTAAAAAAGTAATTAGTTATAATTGCTCACAACTTGTTCTAAAAAGTAACTGAGTTAGTAACTGAATTACTCTATAATAAAAGTAACTCGTTACCAGGCAAAGTAACTATTTGCATTACTGTTAAAAAAAAACAAAAAAAAAACAAAGTTGCTATATGTCAAAGGATTTGTATTTTAATTTTTTTTTTTTACCAGTTTTCACAAGTCAGTTGAAATGAGTAGAACAGACAGGCGTTCGTACATAACTTTCGATATTTATTGCACGTCGACAGCAAGAGTTTTATCTTGCACTTCAAGTATTATCTTTGTAAGAAAAGTGTTTTGGGCCACTAGCTTTGTAGATGCGTGTGTCACACATTACATGTACACATTAAATGCATGTCTTGGCTTTTGAAGTAGCGCTTATAGCTCCACCTTGAAAATGCCAACTTTTCATCGGATTACTCCTGACTCACCATTTCGGCTGCTGCTGCGAATCTCTGTGTAGCTGTTGCGTGTGTGTGTGTGTTTGGCGCCGCTGGCGCTAGCGCGTGTGCCGGCATGTGTATAAAAACACTGGCTCTGATTGACTACCATGAAACACATGACTCTACCTTAGCCAATCATAATCGCTTATCTCGTTATTAACCCACCTCCACACTCGCTGTGTGAGCCAGGGGTACATTCGGATTACATAGTTTATTAAATCAATGCATAGTAACGCACCGCATTTAACTTTCAGTAATGGTAAAGGCGTTGTAACAACGGGAAAAGTAATTAGTTAGATTACCCCCTTACTGAAAAAATAACGTCGTTCATAATAACAGGAAAAAATCAAGGCGTTTGACAGAGAAGGGATAGATCAGTGTGGAATAAAGGTAAATTATGTGAAAAATAATGCGTTTTTTTTTTTTTACGAAACATGAACACATATTAGACTGCACCCCATTAACACAATCAATCCTAGAAACAAACCAGTCAACCACCCCTTTAAACAGTACAAATGGTCTTGGAATAGAAAGTTTTAGTTTTTTTGTGTAGTCATACATAATGACTTCAGACTAATCCACTATAACAGTGACTTCAGATTCAGAATACTAATACTCTTTGA
Organism: Carassius auratus; assembly: GCF_003368295.1. Classification (NCBI taxonomy): domain Eukaryota; kingdom Metazoa; phylum Chordata; class Actinopteri; order Cypriniformes; family Cyprinidae; genus Carassius; species Carassius auratus. The sequence goes on along the minus strand of NC_039269.1, from coordinate 26,362,029 downwards.
CCTTCAACATTCTGAAGTGGGAGCATGGAGACAGAGGGAATATGTAATGCTATTAAACTACAAGAGCATGCAGAAGTGGATGTTGGCCTTAAGAGGAATATGACTAAAGAGGAAGGCAAATTATGGACCACATGGACAACAGATTCCAGCGTAAAAACACACAAAAGTAAAAATGCAGAATTCAGTCCAAAAGAAGATACCATAGATGTAGAGACCACAAAACAAGAATATCTACACAAGAAAACAAGCCAGACAAGAGCTCTAGAGGATCAAACAGAGGAAGAGAAGAGGGATTGCATTTCTTTTAGCATGGACTCAGATCAGAAATCCCAGACTATGAAGGAAAACAGGTGAGATGATTTCATCTTTAGGTTTCTTTTAAATTTTTAAATTTTAAACTTTTAAATTCTTACATTTCTTTTTACATTATAAACACTATTGGAAACCATCTGTCCCCCCGCCAGGGAAGCTGTTGATAAAGATTTCATAGAGGCATGCTATTTCCTGAGAGACCACATGGATAAAGTGTCAGAGCCTGATGATGAAATGGTAATATTCAACTTAACGAGTTCATATGTAATACTTCCTGTTTGTCTATTTTAGGCAGATGTTAGTTTGAAGCTAGTGACAAAAAGTTGCTGGTCCAATTCCCCCTGCAGGGAATGAGACATGAACCATACAGTATAGGCCCAGATTTACTAATCAGGGCAATTTGGCATGAGACTGGAATCCCATAAAAGAGCCTACAAGCATGTAAAGTTCTGTGGGTGATCTACTGACAATGAGGAAATTAAAGAACATAAACAAATCCATATAATTTCCATAATGCAATCTACCAAGAGCAGCACAAATTAGAAACTATCGCAGCCATTTCAAGCACAGAATAAGGATTAAGGCATGCTTTTTCGGCATTAAAAATGCCACTAATACCAGTAAACTGACTTGTGCAAAGCTTAGTAAATCAAACTGCATGATTCATTTAAATACTCTCCTCTCATAAATTTTAATTCTGAAAACAAAACTTACAAATGCATATGCAACAAGGTTGGTTGTAAAAACTGTGTCCATGCTATACTGTGTCCACACCCAGCCAGCAATCACATGTGGGGCCCAGATGGGTTAAGTACGGGTTCCATGGTAACTGTGTGGTCATGGGCTTTGGCCGGGTGAAATCAGCGGGTCCCATGTAGGTTTTGTAGTATGAGTCCCACATAGGAAGCCCATATGAGCTGGTTACATGGGCCCCATAAGGGACAGGCATGGGCCAGTTGGGCATGGGTTTGGTCTGGGAACACATATATGGGTCTTCAATGGCATATTTATGGTCCAAGTGGGCATGGGTTTGAATTGGGAACACATATATGGGTCCTGCATGGCATATTTATGGGCTGAGTGGGCATGGGTTTGAACTGGGAACACAAATATGGGTCCTGCATGGCATTTTTATGAACCAAGGGGCCATGGGTTTGAACTGGGAACACATATATGGGTCTTGAATGGCATATTTATGGGCTGAGTGGGCATGGGTTTAAACTGGGAACATATATATATATGGGTCTTGAATGGCATATTTATGGGCCAAGTGGCCATGGGTTTGAACTGGGAACACATATATGGGTCCTGCATAGCATATTTATGGGCTGAGTGGGGATGGCCGGAAAAAGGAGCGTCCACCACACAGATGCCATGAGTGTATTTTGTATTTTTTGGAGAGATGTTTTTTTTTTTCAGAGATTTTTTTTTAAATATATTTTTGATTTGTTTACCAGTATGTTGTGACATTTACATTTTTTTTAAAGATCATTTTAGTTGTTCAATTTAACAATATATTTCTTGCAGTTCAAAGCGTCAAGTGTCTTGTATTTATCTTGGACTTATATTCATTCTTCATTTTTAGTTTTTCTTAGATTGTTTCCTTAAACCATTTGGCATGGTTGGGCTTAGATAGGCCTTGCATGAATTGCCAGTTAGGACCCACATAAGATCCTTACAGAGCCCATTTTAAGCCCATAGGGGCATCCACGGTTGAATCCTGGTGCAAGCCCACTTTAAACCCCTTTAGACAGGTGGGGCCCAAATTGGTTTGACGTGAATTACCCAGTTAAGACCCACATAAGACCCTTACAGGTCCCACTTAAAATCCATCTTGGCATCCACGGCTGGCCCCCGTGTGGATCCCGGGTGCAAGCCCATTTTAAACGTCCTTTAAGCTGGTGGGGCCCAAATGGGTCTGTCATGAATTGTCCGGTTAAGATCCCACATAACACTCTTATAGATCCATTTTAAAGCCCACCTGGGCATCCACAGCTTGATCCTGGGTACAAAGCCACTTTAGACCCATTTGGGCAGGTGGGGCCCAAATGGGTCTGACATGAATTGCACAATTAAGACCCATGCAGTAGCCTTACAGAACCCACTTTTAGTATGTCTGGGCTTCCACAGCTTGCCCCAATGTGGATCCAGGGTACAAGCCCATAATGGGGCCCACATGTGCTGCCCATGAAGCCCTCATCTGGGCCCCAAATGTCTTTGCTGGCTGGGCACATCAATAATTTGTCTGTGTCATTAGTAAATCCTGGCAGCATGTTTCAATGCCAAAAGAAGGTTTCTGCTGGTGCAAGATCTTTGAGTAAATCTGACCCTTAATCTCAGGTACCTTCAAGCAGATTGTCATTGTCGTAAGTGAACTGTTAGTTGTTACACTTTGGAGACAACCACCTGCTAAAGGACTATTTGCTTCCTCTGCCAAGTCTGACCCTGCCAGATAAAGAGTTCCACAGTACTATGCAGAGGAAAAGGAATCTGATGTTTTCTGTTGAGTGGTAACTCCAATATTGGCCTCCTTTGCTGATTTGCAGAGTCGGGCTCTCACTGTGATGTTCCAGCAGTGGTTTCACATATCTGCTGAGGAGGGAGCATGTGCTGACACTGTTAAAGTGTATCTCAACGAGGTTAATTCACAAACACCTACAGTCCTTCAGTTCCTGGTCAACATGGCGGATGATAATGGGAACACTGCCTTGCATTATAGCGTGTCACATTGTAGCTTCAGCATCGTCAAGCTTCTTTTAGACACAGGTCAGTAAGAACATACTACTTTGTTTCATTTTCTCTTATTTTTAACTGTTCGAAAATAAATGTTTTAAAACAGGTCTTTAATTATGGTGTGGGAAATTACATTATAAAATCTTTCTCACTGTGATTGCAATCTACAACTCTTCCAAAACCTAGCTAAAGTAGCGGCCTACTTTGACCATTTTATCCCTTCATTTAAAGAGTTCACCCAGTTCACCCAAAAGTTGATTTATATATATATATATATATATATTTACTCACCCTCTATTTACTCAACCATACAGATTTAACTACATGCACACAGCTATTTAAAACAGGCTCGGTGCTGAGTCTGACTGAAATTTCTGAAATAAATATTTCTGCGAAATGCGTTAGGTTGCACAGAAGAAAGGGCAATCTAGGACCTGTCCCCTATAGTAGCAGAGGACTATTGTTTTGCTGAATAAAAAGAGGATGTCACAGGCTCAGATTTGGTTGACCAATTGGTGGAAAGGGACGTCATGACCACCCACAAAGGGAAAACTAATTTTGAACTTATCCATTTTCTACCCGTGAACCAAAAAATTTGAATCGAGCCGAAATAAAAAACTTTTTTAACAAATGAAAAAACAGAAAAACAAATGTTCTCATTTCTGCTTAATTCATTTCAAATTGAAAACAAACTTTTAAAACGTACACAGACTGACGTTCTACATCAGAACGCCGGCTCCTGCATCAGCAGCACTACATGTAGCATCATGATACCTTCATGACCGCGAGGCCAAGACTGACACAGAACAGAAGAAATTGTTGAATAAAGTCATTATTTTAGTTTTCTTTGCACACAAAAAGGATTCTCATAACTTAATAAGATTATGGTTGTAATAACAACTTTATTCAACAGTTTCATTTCTTTCGTGATATTAACAAAGTCCTTACTACATTTCTGGACTTTGAGCATGTCAGTTGCGTTGCCATCTATGCAGGGTCAGTAAGCTCTTGGAATTCATCAAATATATCTTACAGGTTTGGAACAACATGAAGGTGAGTAAATAATGACCGTATTTTCATTTTTGGGTGAACCAGCCCTTTAAATTAGTACTGACATGCATTAATAGAGTGGTGCAGGAATGTGTCATAAAACCCATTTTTTACAATTCCATCGGCCTGAAGACAATGGGTTATTATTATTATTTTTGTTAAATACTTGAAATAAGGTCTGTGGTTTGTTTGCTCAACATGTTTTATTCCATGACATTCTATTCTAATTACCCCCCTTTTTAAAGCTTTCAGCACCTCTTGATAAAGTTGGTCGCTAACAAGTGGCTAAATGAAGCTACAGAAGTACTCAAACTTTCCAACCCATCTTGGACAATGGATTGTTTATGTGTGCTATGTCTTTTTATGCTTTGAATATAGAAAGGTTAGCTTAGCAACATGACAACATCAAATTCGTCATCATTTGTGTCTCTTTTCTGCTTCTTGTGAGTACTGCTATATTTTTAGTGTGGCGCACATGTTGCTGCCTTAATAGAGTGTTCCAAATCTATCACATGTGGAGTTCTATTTAATTTTGGATGCTGTCTTAGAATGTGATAGACAGGGCTTGAAAAAGAGCTATGTTGTCCAAATACATCTTTCTTTGAACATTGACATTGAGTTTGCCCTGCTTCAGGTTACATTTTTAGCATCCTTTACATTTTCAGGGTTTAAAAAAAAGTTGTGCTTGCTTTCCCTTAAACTTAGGTGTATGTGACGTGGACCTGAGAAACAAGTCTGGCTACACTGCTGTCATGCTGGCCTCTTTGACAGCTGTAGAATCACCAGGAGACATGAAAGTGGTCCAGCAGCTGATGGAGCTTGGAGACGTCAACGCCTGTGTTGGCCAGGTGACGGGAGGCATCAGCCAACTGGCTCAGTGTACACTTTACATCAGAATGATTTAGTTGAAATAGGCCGCTGATTTGCATAAGATCTGGCATGTTCTGTAATGTTTCAGAAGATGGATGTGTTTCTGTTCTAAATAAATGTGTCTTTAGGTGGGACAAACGGCTCTTCACTTGGCAGTAAGACATGGACGTGTCCCAATGGTGCGTCTCCTGCTAGAACAGGGAGCGGATCCTGATGCCCAGGATCATGCAGGAACCACTCCACTGATCAGCGCCTGTGATCGGGGACACGTCAGCATCGTGCAAATTTTGTTAGAGGAAGCAAACTGTGATGTCAGTTTAAAAGACAAGGTAATTTCTTGTGCATGACTTCATTTTAGCTGCTTCTCACATTTTTTTTAAACTGCACAAGAATGCATAACAGTATGAAGTGAGTTAATAATTTGTACAGGGTAATTAGTATATGCACTGTGACAAAAATACAAAACTTTATTGGAGTAAGACAACAGCCCTCTAGACTGTAGTAAATTCAGTGTGGGTTGAAGGGAAACAGTAAGCTGTTTCTGCTTGACAGTTGACCTGTAAAAAAGTGCCATCTGCTGGACACTATCCTGTCTGATCTCTGGAAATGGTCAGTTCATGTTAACATGATGTCAGCCTCACACTCTTCATACAAACAACAGGAACGGACAGCCTCCAGTGTGCAAATAATTCTTACAAAGACTTGGCACTTTCTGTGTTTGAGAAATCCTTGCTTTGCAGCTGAAATAATCCCACAAAGACGTGCCTTTATCACCTCTATGTGAGAGAATGAGAAAGAAAAAGAGAGTGGATGCATATAAGACTAAATAAAAGTGGTCCGCTAACTAGAGCGTTAGTCAGGTGACATCTGCGTCACACTACAACTGAAGAGCTGCTCAGAGAACTAATAAATCCTTTAAAACAGAGCAGGGGCTATAAAGACTTCCTGCAATCTTCCAGATAGCAGCGTTTTGTTTAATGTCCACCTGTTCGATTCATATAAACACATTACCATTCAAAAATCTGGGATCAGTACTGTTTTAATGTTTTGTAGTTTTGTATGAAGACTCTTAAGCTCATCAAGGGTACATTTATTTGATAAAAAATACTGTACAAAAAAAAAACAGTAATACTGTGAAATATAATAAAAAAATTGTAAATAACCATTTTCTGTTTTAACATATTTTAAAATGCCATTTATTCCTATGATGGAAAGCTGAATTCTCAGCATCATGACTCCAGTCTTCAGTGTCACATGAACCTTCTGAAATCAGTCTAATATGTGGATTTGCTGCTCTAGAAACATTTCTAATCAATGTTGAAAATAGTTGTGCTTTTTTTTTCACTGATAATTTTTTTTCAGGATTCTTTGATAATTACAGAGTTTAAAACCGAAATAAAATAGAATGTATTGTTATATTATAAAATATTAGTACTTAGTAGTTTGTTGCATTTTCAAGGTCATCACAGTAGGTTTTTTAACTAAAAGAGATGAGATAAATAGCTTTTCTAAATTTATAGATTTTTTTATTGCTTTTTTAATTTTTTACTCCTTTTGAAAACAGTTGTCCTGCTTAATATTTCTGTGGTAATTGACTCAAAGAAAGTTCAGGAGAAGAGCATTCATTTGAAAGGATTGTTTTTCACTTTTGATCAATTTAATGCATCCTTGCCAGAAAAAAATAAAAAAATAAAAATCTTACTGACCCAAAACTTTTGAACAGTAATGTGTATACATTCTTTTTTGTTTGTACATGTATAGTACATATATCATAGTATTATGCATTTACAATGAATAAGATATTTCAATCATGAAATTCAAATCTAAATGGTCACACTTTGTTAGTCAGCTAGCTAAATATCAGCCTATCCAATTTATTTTTAAAATTGAAAGCGGCGCAGATAAGAATTGAAAATGTCAGATTCACTGTCACCTGAAAAACTAAAAAACAAAACTGAAGCATATTTTACACTGATGTGAATGAAATCCCTGACTAGCCTTGTAGAACTATGACAGAAGACAGACTATATCCACATGCTTTTAAGATCTTTGTAAATGTCATGTATCATATTCATACATCTCTGTTTTGTCTCTAGGGCGGTCGCAGTGCATTATCTCTGGCAACACAGGCCTCTCACACAGAGATAGCAGACCTCCTGAAAGCCCGCACAGAAACCAAGAGCACGGACAAATGCAAGGTCTCTTAGAACATCTCAGTCATTTATACTTCAGTAATCATTCATGTACAGTTACTACTCAGAATATCAGCAATAAAATGTCAATATTATAATTGAATAGTCAAGAAGTAACAATAACAGCTAAATGTGCATCTTTCCTATAACTCAGATCAGAAATAAATATTTTGTTACTAACCCAGTTTCATTCTGAGACATCTTGTCAATAAATTAAACTGTTCTATAAAACTAGTCCAAATCCTTTGGGTGGTTGACTGTGTATTTTAAGAAGACAAATATTCAGACATCTTCAAAGCAGCATGATTTGCTTATCTATTCTAGATGATTCATTTTAGTATGGTAAATCATCTGAAGAGAATCCCTTACCATGGACATCTTAATATACTGTGGAAAAGAACATACTAGTAGGCAAACACTATTAATATAAAGTGTTATAAACAACCCAGGGAAGACTTGTAGCCTGATATATATTGTGTGCTACAGTGGCATTATTATAACACTCTTTTTTACTGTAGCATTGATTCCTGAGGCGATCCAGCCAAACAGTGTCCTAGAATGGATGCCTCAGCACCATACAGTATATCCTGCTTGAGAAAGAATAGTTTCTTAAATTAAACATAAGATTGAAGGAATGGTCAAGATGTTACTGGCAGAGTTTTAAAGCTTCAATCCCAAATAAATCACACTTGCAGGTAAATATCAATAAGAATATGTGATTTGCATTAAACTGGATCTATTATGACTCTTTTTAAAAGACGTTATACAAGTCTCAGGTCCCCAGAATGTGTCTGTGAAGTTTCAGCTCAAAATACTCAACATATAATTTATTACAAAATGCTGAAAATGACCTTTTTTGAGTGGAAGCAAACCGTGCTGTCTTCGCTTGTATCTTTAAATGCAGATGAGCTGCTGCTGATTTCTAGAATGGCTCCCCTTTTCTAGAAGAGGGCTGTGACGTTACATCTCGTGCCTCGGATACTCTGCCAAAAAAAACACAACTGTTTGGTTTTGATTGTTATGTCTGTCATGGTCACGTTCACGTGACATTGCATTTCTTTGTCATTGTGCAAGTTTATTGTAAGAATTTTATAGATATGCAATTTGACACTACTTAAGCATAAATATCATAATTGCAGTTTTTTAAATTTAGGAAATATGCTAGGTTGACATACTTGTTTCGTGTTTTTGTTTTAAAGGTACAATTTGTAAGATATTTGCAGTAAAATATCTAAAAACCACTAGGATAGTGTTATATATTTTGTCCAGCTGATTACTTATAATATCTCTAATGTTTTCAACCACTTGTAAATCATGAGAAAATTCCCATTCTAAACAGTGACACAGGGAAGTGCAGTCACCTGTCATTGACGTTAGTTCCCCTTTGTTACCGCCTTAACTGACGTAGAAACCACATGACAACAGTGTCGTGGACAAATGCGGAAGTAGATTCGCGACTGTGACGAGTGGGGCGGGGCCGAGAGACGTGGGCACGAGGAGTGAGGCCAGGTGCAGCTCATCTCCAATCACTACACCTGGCCTCACTCCTCGTGCCCACGTCTCTCGGCCCCGCCCCACTCGTCACGGCGACAAACTTCAACTAGAAAGATATGCTGATCTCGCTTGTGTTTTACTCGACAGGTGAGTTGTTTTGATTCGTATCTTTACAGAAAACGTATGCTATTATAACTATCAACAAGATTAGTATTATGGGGCATACATGCTAAATGCGGGGCATCGCGTCTCTAGACCCGCGCGAGGACGCGTCTGATGCATAGTCTGATCGCGTCTTTGGATTGACTTTGTATGTAATCTACTTGCGCAAATCGTTGAACTCGCGTTAAATCCACGATTTATCTTTATGTCTGATTGATGGCCGTCAGCGGTTGGGTAGAAGACAACAAATTCCATCATTCCTCGCTCCTTCTTAGCGTCATCAAACCATGCGATTGTTATTGTTTTGATAGTGCGCCCTCTAGTTGCAGGTCCTACAACCTGTACCTTTAAGCCCAGTGTCCTGACATTTTATCCTACCCTGTCAGATTTTCCTACCCGGGTTTACTGCGCACACGCACATCAATATCGCGTCCTTTGTCTCATGCTAAACAACGATATATAATGTATCTGCATTACTGTAAGGGTAGGTTTAGGGTTGGGGGAGGTGTAGACGTTAATAAACCATAACTTTACAGTAGCATTTTTCGTTGTGGAATTGTACTACCCACTGTTTTAGTGAGAGGTAGGAAAATCTGACAGCGTAGGACAAATCGTCAGAACACCGACTCACACTGTGCGATTTTGGCAACGATTTGCTGATCTGAGACAAATTTTGAAAATCCTAAAAGATTCCTATTATCTTAGGCTAAAATCTGTAGTTTTTGATGGCTTGATATGTTCACAGACAGCCATCGCGATCAAATTTGACCTCCTACGAACTTCTGGCAGTGTCATGTTTTGCACACAACCCTGCAGTGTGACTTCTGTGATGAACGTCAAACTGTCTTTGTTATTCAAAACAAGCCATGATCAGAATTAATGCTAGAGATTTTTTCTAACTGCATAAACTCCAGCACTAAATCTTGTCCTCCGCGCACAGAATTCATATGATGCATTGCCTCTGCTATGATAAACATTGGTTATGTAATTAACATGCTTCATGTGGGTGCTTGCACTATTCTTCTTAAATAAAGCGGTATTGATGCCATTCATATACTTTTTATGGTTACATTACAGCCCTGCGTGCAATGCAGCTCTCAGTCACTGAACGTGAGTTGGTTGATAAGGTAAAACTCCGGACAAGTTTTCATGTGTGCTTCTGTTTTTAATGCAACTTGAATGTTGTACAGTCTGATATTAATGACAACTGAGATCCCACAGACTGACACATGATCATCATGTTCGTACAGTCTTAAAGGACAGTGTGAGAAAGTCTTTTTTAACCGGTTTACTTAATGGTTTTTTGACACCCAGAGTTGCCAGCATATAACAGTCATGGAAAACAGCAAACAAACTGGGTCAGATATCACAGATTCTACCTGACCTACAAAGGCCTTGGCATTCATCTATATAGCTCTATAACAAGATGGATATGAAATCGAGGATAAGCACAAAGCGGGAGAAACAATTTTGAATTTGGACTGCAGTACCCATTTCAACCACTAGCTGCCAATATTACATACTGCACCTTTAAAGCCGTTATCACTTTAAAGAGCCACACAGATGGGAAATCAAAAATTACCTGTATTACAGTGTATGATGTAGCTGTCCATCAGTGTAAACAATGTGCAAAGTAATTAAACCAAAAAGTACATGATTTATAAAGTTATTGGCTTCTAAAGTAAGGAGTCGACTCTGAATCGCTGAAACGAGTCGTTATAGATTTCAAATCTTTGCCCATCTCTATGTACGTCACTAGGAGCACTTTGTATAAAAATCTCCGCCTACCGTCTTGGGAGAAACAAAACTCTGACCTGCCCCACCCCCACACAGACGCTCTGGTTGGTGTGATGGCATCATGTCGAGGAGACGGTGTGTTTTTAATTGTAAAGGCAAGTTTGTTTTATTTTTATTAGAAGAACCAATGGCTAAAATTCATTTTTACCACAATACCAGAGCAGTACAACAAATCTCTTTTGTTGTGTTCACAACATTTCACTGATGACTGCTTTTCTAATCTCGGTGAGTACAGCAGGATTTTCAAAGCGTTTGGCCATAAAAGAGGGTTCATTACCAACTTTATTTAGACCAACGAGCATCTCCGAATCACAACGCGAAGTATGATTATGAAGTTATGTGTTTGTTTTCTCCCGAGCGTCTTATCAGTATGTGTTGAAGGAGTGGATGCCGAGTTGCCATAGCCTTCATACTTATATTATATTATATTATTACATGATTTCTTGTTTGACTATTAATCAAGTTATAGCAAGAGTGAAACGTGTAACCTAATGTGTGCTGTATTTCTTTTCCTCAAGATTAATGTCAGCCTGACTTGTGTGTGTATCCAACCGTAATGATAAGACACTCGCCAGTGCTAGAAAGCCTTGAATTTTAGATAAGTTCTCTGTGTATGTGTGTTAGTATCTGTCTGTACAGGGAGAAGCTCAGACAGTCCCAGGACAAACGATCAACTGCCAGTGTCCAGCATATCAGATATACGTCTTTGGAGAGTTTTATCTAGGTTTTGGAACCAATCAGAATTTTGTTGACTCATGTATTGACGCAATTAATATCCTCTGTCAGGGTATAACTGTGGTTGATTATGTATTGTACTGGGGGGCGGCCTGCGAACTCCTTCGAGAGTGTTGAAGCTGACTTCTGCTGATGAAATTGCAAACTATTTTCTTCAAGTAAAATTATTATTTTTAATTGAACTCATCTCTGACTCCTGGTCTTCATTGCGACATATCTGGTCCTTGGGTTTTAACTGTAAATTCCCCTACAGTTATGGTGGAGGATGCGGGCAATAGTTCTTTGGTGACATCCCTGATCAATCATCAAACCAAGGTAGGAAAGATTTTAGATTTAATATTATTGGTTAGGGACTGTCTGTAAGTGGAGGGGGTCGAGAGAAGGAGGAACGATAGACTCACTCAGACGTGAGGGGGTAGACACCAGCTCCAGGGTGGAGTAGGTAAATTGGTGTCACAATATACCTGTAAATAAGTAACCTTGTGAGTATAAGGGGTACTAGTACACATCGGTAGGTCTTGATATAAGATATTTAGAGATGTGTACAGTTACAGAGGGAACAGGTGCACACCTATAGGTCTTAGAGAGAGACGTAAAAATTTGTTTCTAGGTGTGCACAGTCCAGGGGGGGACAAAAACGCATTCTTAACAGGCATGTGAACCCGTAAAGGGCAGTGCTGGGTCAAGCACCGAGGGACAAGGGACACATAGGGCCGTAAATAGGCAGTGCTGGGTCAAGCACAGAGAGCCAAAAAGCACGAGAGGCCATAAAGGGCAGTGCATTTACGGCCGGGTAAGCCAAAGTAGGGGTATGGGAAATCCCGAGAAGAATGTAAGACACTAGACGGGGTTCTAGTCGTATCTCGCTCTTCCAACTCTCGATTACCCACCATTACAGACAGGGGCGCCCCGAGCTTAGAAATAGGCCAGGTCAGTGGTTAGGGAAAAGAGTATCCAAAATTAGTGTTTAAAAATAAATAGTGATAATGTGCACCTATAAAAATATAGGGATATATGTAAAGGGAAAGTATTGATTGATCTGGGATGCCTCAGGAACAACCCCAAAAGAGCTAAAATGTAGTTTTCATGACCCTGATTGGATTGGACCAGTATATGGAAATTCTGGAATATACTTTGCAATTTCATCACGCAGAAGTCAAGTGCTGTTGGTAAGATCGCCGCCTCAATATGTTTTTGTTTTATGATAGAAATATGACTGACAAATTAGGTAACCTGGTCAGCCCTGATAGAAATAATGAAACAGAAGAGAGCAAATGCTGTAAACAGTTTGGCTCTGAAGCTCTGACTTAAAAAAAAAATATTGTCTGAATTCATTGAAAGAATGGTCAGTCTGAGCTTTGATTCTGATTGTAATGTTAAAACAAAAACTTGATTGACTTTAAACTTTAAAGAACCAGAGAGAAATAAAAATGTATAAATGTATGTGCCGATTTGTTAAAAATAATCCCAGAAGTAACTGAGTGATGATTTAATCTGATTCTCTGTGCATAGAAGGTTCAAATGACAAAGAATGATATCATAAGATCTGTTCCAGTTCCTATATAATTGTTGGAAGTCCTGACAAGGCATACTGAACAGAATTCTGGGTTAGTGAAAAAAATAAAAACTGTAGGCACACAAATTGGCAGTGGCATTTTGGAAAAACTTAGAAGCTTATGTTTTGTTAAAAAAGATAAAATTACTTTGACTACAATAAAGCCATTGTTTTATCTCATGCTGGCCCCCACCATGACTCTGGCTTAAGCTGTAAAAGTACCAGACACATGTTCTGAGTATAAAAAAAAAAAAATGTAATTCCTATATTTACTAATGTTTGGCCAAAAGATTAATTTTATTGTTGGATTGCAAAATTGCAGCCACGCAGCATCATAAAAATAAAATAAAATGAAGAGAAAAGAAAATTATTGTTTGTTTATGAGATGATAAAGTTGTAAACAAGTAACATAAACGGGGGTTTCAAAGTAACTTTGAAAACAGCATGCTAGCAAGACCCAAAGTAATATACCTGGGTCAGATAACCTCTGACAGATTTAAAACCCATGTTGAAATTCAGAAGCCATGGCCAGAATTAAGTGAATGAATAAATACAAGTTGATGTAAAAGTAATGACAATGACTGCAAAGAACTTTGAGAAACATTTGAGTTGCGAAAATAAAGTAAAAATACAAATATAAAGATGTTTATTTTTAAAATGCATATAATTTCTGACAAGTTTTAAACTGGGCTAGAGTAAAATGATAGTACGATGAAATTATGTTAAAAATGAATGAAAATGCATTGTTACGAGTCCTGAATCCCTCTTGAGTTCTCTCTCTCTCTCATTCAAAGTAAGCTAAAATGCCGTTATCTGAGCTTATGTTTAAGTGATAAGATATTTATAGTACAGCACAGTGTTTCAGTCAAATCATAGGCAGAGATGCTAAAGGACATGTTAAAAAGTGTTCAGATTTAATGCATTAAGAGGGCAATTGGTAGTTAAATGTTCAACTGCCCAATGCATGTAAGAAATAAGAGATTATAAAAATAATGAATAACAATTTAGGAGCAATTGTTGGCTATTTGTTCTATGACCAGTAACTTATCTGTCTTATTTTTTTTTAGTCTCCACCATCATACAGGGCCTGATGGCTGCAGCTACAGAAGCAACAGAAAATTACAATGAATTACAATAAAAAAAATAAATTCACTGAGTAATCTCAGCATGATAGTTTGGAGGTATCCAATTGAGTTTAGCGATTAAATATTAGTTTGATTAACCTTTTTCAATGTTTTAACACTAGTAGGTGCTGTCAATGGCTCTCATGGTTCTTGAGTGCACCTTTCCTTAAGCTGCAGGAAATACTGGATTCTGGAAGAAGACTGTCGAGGATGTTTCAACGGGAAAGAGTGGTTACCAGTGTGCATGAGGTGATTTCTCAATGACGGGTAAGATCTTCTTCTGGCCAATAGGGGACAACCTAAGGCAGGGGGTCACCGCCACTGGGCACCTGCCCTGAAGGGAGGTGTTATATGTGAGATGGTAGTGGAGTTGAGCGGATGCTTGATAGGCCTAGAGCATCATTACGAGAGGAACTGTATGAAGTACAGCAATCTGCCTCAAAATGTGAGCTCCTCCAGACCTGATCACCAGCAACCACATTCCTTGACTGATTGTTGTGACAAGAGTCCACAACTTGATGCAACTATGCCAGTGGATCACACCCTGAGGACAAGGAGCTTATTTATAAAAAGTTAATGGCAATGGGCTTTCAAGAACCATCTGAGACCATGTGATGACAGCCATTATTTTGAGACAAAAATTTCTTATGAGGCTAAAATGATATTGAACTAATATGTCTATATCATAGTCTTTACTCATGCAGGTCATTAGGCATGACACAAGATGATAACAAGATATGGTGGTGGCTAAAAATGAAGACTGCTTCTGCTTGATCAAGAGATGGTTTAGATAACAAAGGTTAAAGGAATTAAGCATGTAAGGTAAAAATAATTTTAAAGAAATGTTCCTAGCATTATGTATTTTAAACAGTTTAAACTGAGATTTTAGATCTAGAAACTTTGACATTTTTAACTTATTTGAATAATTTAGGGTTATATGTTTTAATAATTTTTATATTATAGTCTAAGTTAAAGTTTGGCAAAAATTGTCAAAATAAATAAATATATAATATTTTGCAACAGTAAGAGAGAGAGAGAGAGAGTGCTTGAGTGGAGGCAGGGATGGTGCTTTTCTTCTATTATTGGCCTGCTAAGAAAGAGTAACCAAAACAGAGCAATAATTTTAAGACCAAAACAACCCAGCTGATTTTTCTCAAAATAAAAATCATTAATGAACAGGCAAACTTTGAGATTAGATAAGAGATTAGGTACAAACTTGGTAAAATGCACAGACAATGTTTGAGTTTAAATCCTTCCGATTTAATACCAAAAGGAAAACCTTAAATATGAGCTGTTAAAATATAAATGTGTTAAGTATGTGCATGCATGAGGATGGCTATATATATATTATTGGGGGACAATTCTGTTCCTGTTTTGTTTCAATTGAGTCACTAACCTCTGGAATGAGTGTTTTATCATTACAGATGTGTTAAGTGAAATTACTTTACAGAAGTCGATAATTCTGAGTGAAACTAATGAAAAGACAATGCCAAACATGGGACAAGCTTTAAGTGGATTGGTTATTCAGCTCTGTCTGCTACTGGTAATAATGACTTGTTTTGTCTTTTATAATACTGATTTAAATCACTCTCTGGATTAATATGTTAAAGGGTGTTTATATGATTGGATTTGTGAAATTTAAGTTTGCCGTCCAAAATGGGTTTAAAATCCATGCCTAAATTTAAATGAGGGTCTAAATTTAAACAAGTTAACACTTTGTTGTTTGAATGGTGAAGGTAAATATTTTAGACTTGACGGCAGAAAAACAGTGACAGATTGGCTACGTCACTAACCAAATTATTCAGAGAGCACCCTCACATAAAGAAGCCTGGTGGGAAAACAAAGGAGTGAATCCTGCTTGTGTAATATAGTGCAAAAGCTTTATGTAGTGGTTTATGTAGAACAGAGATAAGTTGAACAAAACGTGTGGATAGCCCCTTAATGGAGCAAATCCATAACAAGAGGTTTGAATTAATTGAAATAGCACAGCAAAAAAAAAAATAATAATAATAATAAATTTTGTTTGAACAAAACAATTGTAATAGGCTCTATGGAGCTGCTTATGAACACCTGTCAAGTCAAATCAAATTAATATTGTGAACACTGACAGGGCTTTTTGATAATGTATACTGTTTCAATACAAATTTACAGAAACTGAGAATGTCTCTTTAATATTTGGCCGTTTAGAACTAAGTAATAGTATTGTTCATTTAGTAATAGTATTGGGAAATCTGTCTGCTCTTTTTCAGTTTATAATAATTTTGAGTAAATAAATATCACTGCCAAATGACAAACATGAACAAGGGTTTTTAAGACATTGATCACGTTGCTGACCTGTAAGCATTTATCACTGACAAAACAGTGAGAACTAAATTAACTTTATACAAATTATTGAGGATTTGCTTCTGAATGTGTCGTTAATATAGTCTGAGTACAGTAATATGGTATGATAATTGACAAGATTTGCATAAAAAAAAAGTAATAATAAGGCAATAAGTATGATTAACAGTAATGGCATGGTATAAAAATACATGCATGACAATAAGTGGACAGGTTAGTTGTATTTTAAAAGTTAGACACTTCGATACTTAAAATGTAATTTTGATCAAATGTTGTTAACAATGACAAGTTTGGGTTAATGGTTAATGTATGTGTAAGCAGCATGTGAACTATGATGACTGCAAATGGATTCGTGGTGAAAGTAAAACTTAATAAAAGGGCTATTAAGTAATAAACTAGGAACTGCTCTAGGTTTTCGAGGAAATAATGATTATGATTATGATTATTTTTATTTTTAAAGATGGCTCAATATTGATCTTACTTATTTATGGTTTGTTTATTTTTGTGTTTTTAACACCAAGTTTGGAGTGAAAGGGTAAAATGGATATTCAATCCCTCTAATTGCACCATTGATCGGGAAAATTATAGATTTTCATAACATAAGGGTCTCTTTACTGGGATTTAGGTTATAAGCAATGTCTATATTTGGTATCTGTGAAGTGACCGAGGGTCTGACATATGTCAGGAATGCAATAACAGTGGTTATTCATTTAGCCCGGCTTCCAGAGAATAATATATATATATACGTTTATTGTAATGAGTTTATTTTAAGATATGACCAAATTAACTAAAATTCATCATAGTTGTATAAGATATGTTAAAAGAAAACAAATAAGGCAAATATCCTTCTTAAGGGTTAAAAAAAAAAATAAAAATTAATTAATTGGTTATAGTGTATGCGGTTTTCTTTAATGATTTGTTAAATCTGGTTAATGAATATGCAAATTTAGTCTTAAGGCTGTTGGATTAATGTTTTGTTTTAGAGGGTAAGTGTGAAGTAGCTGTAGTAGGAAGAGAGGTATTTACAAAGATATGTTGATGAAAGTATACATGGATGGAGGACACTTTTCCAGGTAGAGGGACACACAGAATGATTCACTGGAAAAGACATTAAGAAAGACTAGTGCAAGTGCCGATATTGTGGGATTAAATAAGTAGATGAATGTATATGGGAAGTAAGAATGATTATGGGAAGTATTTTGTACAAAATAATGTGTTTATTACTAGAAATGTCAGCCAGTACCAGATATCTTAAGTATATGCACATGTTTAAGTTGACCAACAGCCTGCATTATTAGCATGCATCACAACTACACCTGATCTCATTTATTAGACCAGATGTGGGGTATTAGACCCCACATTGATCTAAAACGGGGGACTGAAGGAGTGGATGCCGAGTTGCCATAGCCTTCATACTTATATTATATTATATTATTACATGATTTCTTGTTTGACTATTAATCAAGTTATAGCAAGAGTGAAACGTGTAACCTAATGTGTGCTGTATTTCTTTTCCTCAAGATTAATGTCAGCCTGACTTGTGTGTGTATCCAACCGTAATGATAAGACACTCGCCAGTGCTAGAAAGCCTTGAATTTTAGATAAGTTCTCTGTGTATGTGTGTTAGTATCTGTCTGTACAGGGAGAAGCTCAGACAGTCCCAGGACAAACGATCAACTGCCAGTGTCCAGCATATCAGATATACGTCTTTGGAGAGTTTTATCTAGGTTTTGGAACCAATCAGAATTTTGTTGACTCATGTATTGACGCAATTAATATCCTCTGTCAGGGTATAACTGTGGTTGATTATGTATTGTACTGGGGGGCGGCCTGCGAACTCCTTCGAGAGTGTTGAAGCTGACTTCTGCTGATGAAATTGCAAACTATTTTCTTCAAGTAAAATTATTATTTTTAATTGAACTCATCTCTGACTCCTGGTCTTCATTGCGACATATCTGGTCCTTGGGTTTTAACTGTAAATTCCCCTACAGTGTGCTGTCTGCAACCTTTCTCTGCGCTGATCTTCATTTACAAACACGTAATTAAAATGAAGTGTAACTCCGTGAATTCTCAACGAAGAGACATGAGAGAGATATCTATAGAAAGCTTAAACAAGTGCTGCTAACATATATTCTGTGATAAAGTAATCCATATGAAAACAACGCGATGTCCGTTTTTCACGTCTCCCTTCATTATATCTAATGGGATTGGGGATTGGGGGCGTTTGGGGATATCTGAGAATTGAGGTAATTTTAAAATGATATTTTGACAAAACGACAATGTTTTTTAACCTTGGATGGATTTAAACCTATCGTACATGACTTATAAACAGTGATAGGAAGCTTAGAATTTTCATCTTACTGGCTCTTTAAATCTATGATATACTGTTTTATCTTTTTTTTTTTCACTGTTTCCACATATATATAAGTGAGTTTTGCATAATAGATTCCCTTTAAAACATTAATGTTATGTACCAAAAACATTTAAAATATTTAAGTTTAATGAAACACCACATGGCAGGAGATTTTTTATTCACTTTTATATCAATTTATAGAGAGACATATAAAGAGTAACATTTGAAATACCATGAGACGACAATGCCACAATAAAATGTATGCAGTCAGAGATCAGACAGAATGAAATAAGTGTTGGTAAAAATCACAAAACTAGGCACAAAAAAGAAAAAACAGTTTTGTGTTTGCAAAATATAGTGCAATAACAATGTAATTCAATTAAACTACTCTAAAAAAACTATATTAAAGCCTTAAAATGTAAAAATAAAGATTCAGAAAGTAAAAAATACCAACAGCAAAAATGAATTATACCAACAGCACAGCAACACTTTGGCAGAATATAATATTTTACCATCGGAAAACAATGATCATATATTCCAAATAAATTAATTAATAGGCAATACAGTTATCTAAAATCTTATATACATTTTTACAAAGGTGTATCAAAAGTATTTGTATGAAAACATATTTACACATCGCATTCTGATCACACACAGAGTAATCTTTCACACCACAAATACATGCATTCTGAATGCACATTTACATCTGCACACACACACACACACACACACACACACACACACACACACACACACACACACACACACACACACACACACACACACACACACAGGATAATTAATGCTCCTCTCTCATGAGGGAGACTTCATTTGAAATCCTAGAGCGATGCTCTTTAATATTAATGAGGTAACATCTGATTGCAGAAGCTGTAAATGAACAGCTGGTCTTCCTGACCACCCAAATAAAAAAAAAAAAAAAAAAACAGTCCCTTTGTTTGACAATTTATTCAAAGGACAGGACACCAAAGCAACCTCATAATATAAAGTACTGTTTAAGGGGAAAAAGCCTCAGCGAATCACAAAAAATGTTCAGGTCATATTTCACCCCAAAATCAAAAGAAAGAAATATCAAAATCTATTTTGCATGAAAAGAAAAGCCTACATCAAGGACCATTAAGATTTATTGTACTATAAAATTTAAAAATATTTGGCCCTGGTATTTCTCACTCTCATGATTATCTTATTTTCTTACTATGGAAGCAATGTAATATGTTTTATTTTTCTATTTAGTAATGTTTAAGTAAAATGTAATTATTTAACTTTATTAAAAAAAAAAAAATCACATTTCATGTTTCTACATCATTTATACATAATTAAATAAAAAACTAAAAAAACAAAATGTGTGTATATATATATATATATATATATATATATATATATATATATATATATATATATATATATATATATATATATATATATATATATATATATATATATATATATATATATATATATATATATATATATATATATATATATATATATATATATATATATATATATATAGGTCAAAAACTTGACCTACTTGAACATTATGATTTTTTATTTCAACAGAGCAAAACTTTCGTTTGGTATATTTATATATCACTTTTTGCAGTACATATTTCTTATGCAAAATTTCTTTGTGTGATTTCTCTCTTTTAATTTTTGGGGTGAAATGTGACTTTGGCATGTTTGGTGACCTGGACGTCAAAAATCCGTCTCTAACCAAAGCTCTAACCACTCTTTATTCATCACATCTTAGGTAGACCTACACAAGGTGCATTTTATTTCCACAACAGTAAATTCATTGTTACGCATTATTTCCCATTCCAATTATCAAAACTAACTGAAACCCTCACTGCTCACACTCTCTAGTCTATACCATCTCCCTGAGACAAACAGCACATGAAAGAAGAATGCAGAGATACCGCGTGTTAAAAACGACCGCACAAATAAATGTCCAGCATTAGGAATGACAGGCCTTCAGAGCGTCTTCAAAGGATGGTACATCTATTACAGTGAGGCATGGACACTGAATCTGCTGAGAAGGCTGTCTGCACATATACCAGTCCCCCAACATTAATGTGATTCTAATGTGTTTAGACGTTAACATAGTGCTTATGCAACCTTTTGCTCGGCGTCTGTAGCTATGCTAGACCCTTGGGGTGACTATCAGCTAATGTTCACCGCATTTCTCCGCTCCGGAGATAAACAACAACATGAAAGTGAATAAACTGTAAGTGGGCGGCATGCGACAACTCCAATAACAGAAAGAGACGTGTGAAACTGTGACATTTCATAAATTACCACTGGTTTACGTCTAGCGAAACGCAGTAAAGCACAAGAGACCCCGCTGTGTAACGCACTTGCGCTGACCCTCGTAACATCTTTTGTGTCTCAGAGTGATTACGCTGGGGTTTGCTCCACTAATCACGGTACTCTGCCAGTTTCAGTGTCTTGCCAAGTCATAGCTGCAGTGCTGTGGAGCCCCACAGAGACGCGTCCTCAGACTCACCAGACAGTCGTGTGAATTCAAGAACAATGGCTTTTTTTTACTTTTTTTTTTGCATGCGAGTGATGAAAATACAATGTCTCTCTATGGAGTAAACACACCTATAAAAATTGGGTAATACTGATGAAACCGACAAAACATATCAAGAAATATAGGGAATATTTTTGTATTGATATCGTTCTTTGTTGGGTGCGTTCTAAGTTGAAAAGTTAAAATGTAAAGATCCTAGTATTAGTTACTGTGAAAGTCAACATGAAATTACATTTGCAGCCAATTTTACTTTTATAAAGCCATTATTTCAAAAATGAAATTTGAACATGACTTGATCTTATGCATTGGGAATTGAATTGATCATGAAGTACGATCTTCATATAAAAAGTTGTGACATTAGCCAAAAAAACAAAAGTTGTTTCAGAATTCAGAATCAAGTTTTCTAATATATTTTTTTTCTTTGGAATCATATGCACAGATGAAACGTGCACAGTATGACCAAACACAGGAAAATGAATAAGTCCATTTTGATTTCATCTGAACTTCTCTTGTGTTATTATGTCTGTAAAGTCAAAGATTATTAAAATAAAAGAGTTATACTGTATAATATGATACAGGTAAACAACTTTAGAAATGTGGCTCACTGTTTGTACATTTTATTATCATTATTAAATAAAATCATGACACTAAGCAGTTCCATATTTATGTAGTAAACTCAATGCCAGGTACAGTGCTAGATTTGTCTGTGATTATAAGATAAATATAAATAATGCAGGATTGAAAAGTCTTCCAACCAGCAATAAAATTGACCTAAATGAATATGGGTCTGAAATGTCTAAACCTTTAGTTTAGCAATCAATCCAGTGTTTGCACTCCAGCGTACTTCAAAACCTAGGCATGTTAAGAATGACTCAGCTCGCTAAATGCCATTCAGTTCCTGCATAACTTGGCAGCCACGTGTCAGTCCTGCTCCTGCAGTCACAGTATTTCTCGAGTCGTCCTCCCTTTCACTTAGTACTCGAGATGGTGGGCTGCTCTGTGTACCAGTGTGTGGCAGGGTCTGGTAAACCGGTCCCCAGAGGCAGAGCGATGAATGGCGGGCACGTCCCTGTGCCGACTGGGGTCATGCCGACCATGGGCCCGGGGTAAGGGTGGTGATGATGCCCAGCGAGCCCGTCAGTCCGTCCGATGTGAATCTCATCCTCCTCCGTCTCTCCTGTGGTTTTCCGGTAAACGGGGTTGTCGAAGTTCATGCTTTTGGTGCTGTTCGTCCTCCAGTTGCGGTAAACGAGGTAAACGCCGGCACACACCACTCCGAAGACCACTGTGGCAACAATAGGAACTGCATGTGTTTAACACACAGCCGTGAGGGGACATGTTAACACACGCTTGACTAGCGGTGGAACGACTGACAAGACAGCCAGTGTGACAGACAAAACCAGACAGATGGGGGGCATACAAATGTAGAATTAAAGGAAGAGTTAACACAAAAATAACTTTAATTTACTCACCCTTATAGTGTTTTAAACTCTTCCAATAAACAAAAAATGAGAAGTTTAGTGTAATGTTCATGGTGCCCTATTCCTCACAAAAAAACATGGATCACAGGATGGACCAAAACAAAGGTGGGCACGGGGAGCATTATTATAGGCTACTGGATTATAATTGTACCAAATCTTTGTTAATGCACTACATTAAGTCTATAAGATTTTACATCCTATTTTAATATTAGAAACAGTACTAATAGTACTAGTTAGATGGCAGGTTTATTGCGCATTTGGACTCTGTAAATCAGATTTTTAGAACAGAGATCACGGTTCTCCTACGATTCTGAAAACAGTGCATGAGTGCGATGAGACCGATCACTTTTATGGTGCTTTTGTTGTTGTTGTTATTTTTAGGCTCCTGTAGACTTCAGGTGCGGAGAAGAGCAGCATGAACATCCTAACAAACATCTCCTTTTGTGTTCCACACAAGTCAGTCAGTCATACTGATTTAAAACATCACGAGGGGGAGTAAATATCAGAATTGTTTTTGGTGAACTGCTCCTTTAAATTAGGCAGAAAAAGTTAACATGATAATAGTAGATGAAAACTGAAACCGTGCAAAGAGGGATGATAGGGAATGAAGAATAAGAAGGGCAAAAACGTCATACAGACGGAAACAAACTGAAACATTTCATATCAATCAGAGAAAATTATTATATAGCTCTCAGAAATATTTGAATACTGATAGAAAGCAGGCTTGATTTTAGTCCGTTTTGTTGTATTAGCTAGGGAATTTCTCTCTTGGCTCACAAACACAAAAAAGTAGAATGAATCTAAATTCATGCAGACAGCACACACACAAACTGCTTCTCCATACAGCTGAGTCTGCTGCCCCAGTCTTGTAGTTAGAGCATCGGTGAGCAACACTGGTGACAAAATGTGCTCAGAATAGCACAGAGCAGGACCCTGGCAGCCCCAGAGGGGCAGATGATGTACATACCTATGGGAATCACAACTCCAAGCACTGCCACTGTCAGATTACGGCCAAGAAGAAACAACTCATTGCCAGCTGGAGGAAAATGAAAGACACCTTCAGAAACAGTCACATTTGTTTAACATGTCAAGTCAAACATGTTGATGTAGCTTACTGACCCTTCACTAAGCCAACAGATCAGAGTGACCAGCTGCAGCTTACCGACGATGACTAGCGTTAGCACACGCTTTCAGGCTTTCACAGTATGACCAAATTGATAAAAAGTTTGAAGCATTACACTATAGGAACACTGTACAAAATTTTAACTATGTTTTAAAATCCTGACAAACTTTTGAATTACCTACATGAGTTGTTTATAGGTTTTATCTTTATCTTAATGCATTTCTGATACACAGCATTGTTGCTATCACAAACTGTTAACATATCTCTTATCACTAGATTTGTTTTATAATATAGAAATTTGCAGCTCTTTTGCTGTTTTTAAATTTGTATCACCTCTGCCATCATATAATGTTATTTCAGTTGAGATACTGCTATAATTGTACTAATATTTTGAATTAGTTTTTACAAATATTCGTAAAAATCTGTCAGTTTTGTAGCGAATTACAAATGTACAAATGTGGCTATTATTGGATGGCAGGTGCAGTACAAATCATGATAGCAGCTGACGACGTGAAATATTATTTTCAAACAGTCAGTGTGAGTATTTGTTTCTCAAAATATTAAAACTTTAATCTCGTAATCTTTTTTTGTTGATTTTTTTGTTTTTGTTTTTAACGTGGTACTAAAATGCTGTCGTATTTTCACTTTTTATTTATTTTTTCTCCAAAGATTACTTAAGTCTTTTCTGGATGCTTATTAGCCATTTGGAAGGGTTTTTTTTTTTATGAAAACAATATCCTGAGGTTGCAAACTCAATTTTTTCTCCATATAAACTTTATACTGAATGCTGATTAGAAAGGTTGAACAGTAACCAAATCATGCTGATGGCATTTTCTCACTGTGCAAGCTGTTAACTGGCACTTTTGCACTCAAAGCATTTCACTCCAACCCACATATTAAGTACTTCCACGTAATGAGCATATTTTGCCCAAAACCGTTCATGGATATGAGTCCTCTGAAACACTCTGTAAGCTCGTCAGACCTACCAACAGTAAGCAGGATGGCTTAACAAGGTTTAATTAAGGTTCCTCCCACACTTACAGTGATGAGACAGGTTGCTCAGGCTGTCTGGTGTGGTGCTGGACACTTGTGTAGGACTGTGCTCTGCTGTAGTATTAGAGGAGACAGCCGGGTCCTCTGGGCTGGAGGTGAGGAGTGATGAGAGAGTGGTTTCAGCCACACTGTCGGACTGAGATGTCACTGCTGCAGGGGACTCTGGAGCCCGGCCAGCCCCTGTCTCATGGGTGATGTTGATGGGGACAGTAGGTGTGACAGCAGTCTCATTTTGAACTGGTGGTGTGAAAATAAAAACCCTCAGTTTTTATAACCGAATGATCGTGCTTGATGTGAATAGCCCCATATGGATCTATTGTTTCGATTTAAAAGCTAAAATTTCACGTTCATTGTGAAAAGGCCTTCAGGCACAATGTAATGAGCTTACCGGGCACACACTGGCGTGTGTCAGGACTGAGCTCCTCACCGTCAGGGCAAGCGCAGGTGTATTTGGGTGAGTGTTCACTGATCTGCGGAGCTCGCAGACACAGGAAGTCACAGCCTCCGTTAGTCACTCCACTCAGGTTACAGCTGTCAGGAGCTACACACACACATAATGATTAATCATCCATCAGTAGAGATGCGTTCTCATTCTGTGAGCCACATGGGTCAAACACACTTCATCTTTAGTCTGTGGAGACTGTGGAACTGTGATTAATATTTAACAGTGAGCTGTTGACGCTTATTGTCTTCGGTAACAGTTAAGTCAAAATAATTTACATGACAATTAAAACAGAAATGGCAAGCGTGATGGATTACAAAAGGAACGAATCCGATAGTGGATTTTATAAGGTGGATTAAAAACTTTGTTGTATGCCATTAGTCAAAATGTCAAAAAGGGCTAGAAATAGATAGAAATAGCTGAGATGAAGTCCACAGACCCGCAGGCTGGCTCAGCTCGTGGAAAACCACTATGTCATGAGGGTCATTGAGGTGCTCGGCAAGACTGGTCACATCCTGTCCTGTGAGTCTGTTTGCACTGTAGACGGCCTCCTTCTCACGGTCCGTCCAGTACACGCGATCCTAAGAGACACACAACAGTCATCACAAGACTTGCACATGTCCTTAAGAAAAGAAGAAATGGCAAGGTGGTTGCAAGAGGCTTCTGGGTGGTTTCTAAGGCATTGCTATTGTGTTCTGGGTGGTTTAAGGGCATTTCTAGGTGGTGCTGTAGCTAGGCAGTCATAGGTGGTGTCTATGGTGTTGCTGGGTGTTCTGGGTGGTTTAGGACTTCTCCTTGGTGATACTGTAGCTAGGATGTTGCAGGTGATTGCTAGGTGTCTTAGGTGGTTTATATGGTGTTACTTGAGTGGTTTTAGGGCATTTGTAGATGATAGCTAGGGTGTTGTTGGATGGTTGCTAGAGGATTGCTAGAAAGATTCTACACTGTTATTGGAAGGTTTACAGTTTTGCTTGGTGATGTCTAGGGTGTCCTGGGGTGTTCTACATCAAGGGTTGGCCAACGTCGGTCCTGGAGAGCCAGAGTCCTGCAGAGTTTTGCTCCAGCCTTGATTGAAACTCAATTGCATGTAGCTTTCTAGTAACCCTTAGACCTTGATTAGGTGTGTTTGATTAGGGTTGGAACTGAGGTCTGCAGGACTGTGGCTCTCCAGGACTGAGCACTGAGCAAGCGGCGCAGTGAAATGTTCAGTGGTACACGTAGTTTCTAGGGCAATTGCTAGGTTTTTGCTAACACATACTAAGGTATTTCTAGGTGGCTGGGAGGGATAATCTGATTGCAGAGCACCTATTATGACAAGCCCCACCCACGAATGAAGACGTTCTGCCCTATTAACATAGATCCCACCCTGAGTTGATTCTCAAAGATGGACCAATACAAAATGTTCATTATCCAACTAGTGAATCCAACTTTATATTCAGGAAATACCTCACTTAATTTTGTTAATATGTGCAAATTGCCTTGATGTATTCACAGAGACCAGAGCTATGTTGTTATTTAAATTTTTTAACCCAAGTTCACCATCTGTATAATTCATGCATGCACCTTAATTGCTTCTTAAAAATAAATAACAACACATCTCTGGTTCCTGTGAGACAATGCTAGCTTTAGCCACACTAGCTGTGCTGCATGCTAACATACACATTCAGAAAGGCAATTTGCAAACATTAACATACCGTATTTTCTGGACTATAAATCACACTTTTTTTTTCATAGTTTGGCTGGTCCTGCGACTTATAGTCAGGTGAGACTTATCAAAATTAATTTGACATGAACCAAGAGAAATGAACTAAGATAAAACATTACCGTCTCTATGCTGCTCAGTGCTCCTGTAGCATACACTGAAGACATTGATCGCCCTCTTGCGGCTGGAGACGGTAATGTTTTCTCTTAGTTCTTGGGTCTAAATAAATGCGACTTATAGTCCAGTGCGACTTATATATGTTTTTTTCCTCATCATGACGTATTTTTGGACTGATGCAACTTATACTCAGGTGCGACTTATAGTCCGAAAAATACGGTAATATAAAAGCTAGTTCACAAACAGTTGGTATTGATTCATTTTTGGAGATTCTATTCATTGTGCGACATTCTTTAGTTTTATTGTTACTGGAGTATCCGAAGCATGAGCTGTAAAGGCTCCCCTATCTTCTGGAAGGGAGCGGGAGCATCAGCTCATTTGCATTTAAAGAGACACACACACAAACAGTGTGTTTTCGCTCCTACCCAAAAATAGGCATAGTGTAATAAATTATCTGTGAGGTATTTTGAACTGAAACACAGACACATTCTTGGGTCACCCGAGACTTAAATAACATCTTAGTAAAATGGGCATAATATATCCCCTTTATAAAGTTATCTTCTCTTCAAAACACATGACTTGAAATATGCATACTATAGCACAGCAATGGGGGACATGTTTAGCATGCTAAAACTGTCTATTTCGGCGAACGGGTTTGTCAAAATAGAGTGATGTAAACACACATACAGTCAGCAAACACAGTCCTTTAGAAAATATCAAACATCACTCAGAAAACGAAGATGTACAAAGCATCTCTTCATCGATCTGCTTGCATCATATATATTGAAGTTTGCCTGAAACGATGAAAATCAATTAAATACGGCGGATCCTAGGTAAAACAATTACTGCCTATTGCCTAGTCTCTCACAAGCAATTAAGCTGGCAAGGAAAAGTTCGCCATTAAAAAGTCCCACATTGTTTTCTGTAGGAGCTCTGTTACTAGGGTCCACAGCAGGTTTCTTTGTCCAGCAAGACCTTTAATTCTGCGGCTGATGTGTAGGTGTGTAAAACTACAGCCCTTCAGCCTTCAGCTCTGCTCTGCTGTGAGAGGAAGTCTCCACTACTTGAGCCGCACTTGTGTGAAAATACTATAATCATCTTTCTTCCTATCATAGCTCTGCCCAAGACCCATCCCTCTGTTACCACGGAGACCGCAGAGCTTAAGCAGCAAAACAATAAAGGGAGCTGTCCCACATAAAACACAATACATCACTGAACATGAATAATTCTGAGCATGTTTCAGTTTTACATTTAAAGTGGCCTCAGAGACAGCTTCAATCAATTTCCACGGTCTTCCACAGCCCATAATAGTCACTCACCTACACACAGCGCGTCTACAGATGTTTTAGTGATAGATAATATATCGCCCAAGGCAACTATGTTTCAAATTTTTGTCTGTTTTGAGACTAGTTGGGCCTTATAAGCAGTGGGTTAATATACATCTTTCCTAATCACATGTTTATATATATATAATGTGAATGACAATAATTCATTAAGACAATATTTGGACATTTTGAGATGATCAAAGTAGTCAGTCCCTCTTGCATCAGTTCCAAAATGTTTAAGTGACTAAACACATAGCATTCAAAAATGTGAAAGAAATTGATAATTCTGTTGCACAAGGATGCATTAAATCGACTAAAAGTGACAGTAGAAACACTTATATTTCAAAGAAATGCTGTTCTTTTCACCTTTCTATTCAACAAAGAATCTTTAAGAAAAAGGTATTACAGTTTAGACAAAAATATATTAATCAGCAATTTTTTTATATTGACTAAAATATTTCTTGAGCAGCAAATCAGCATATTAGGAAAATTCCTTTAGAATTGTGGCACTGAAGACTGGAGTAATGATGCTGAAAATACAGCTTTGCATCACGGGAATATCGTAATCATATTTCACAATATTACTGTTTTACTTGCCTTAGTGAGCATAAGAGACTTTTTTTAAAAAGTCGTACTGACACCAAACATTTAAATGGTAGTGTACTAGGCACGACACATTAAAACGCTCAACCACCATTAAATATTGTAGAAATCTTTCCTTAAATTGCATTGTATGAAAATCAGCATTATATTTGATATCATGATATTGCCATTGCCTATTGAAAAATGTATATATTTTAAAGAATTCTAGTTGTTTTATGGTTAAAAATGTGTTTCTGATTGGCGAAGTTAGACTCATGGGCAACGCACCGATATAAAGCACCATTGTGCTAATGGTGTCCCGAGTTCAAATCCCACCAGGACCTTTTTTTCAATCACACTCACCTCTTTCTATCCCACTTCGCTTACTGTGAGATCTAAAGTGTCCTATCATAATAAAATCAAAAACGTCAAAAATTTATCTAAAAAAAAAAAAAAAAATTAAAAAATGGTTCTGAGCATTACTAAAAATGCAATCTGATCTTGATATGCTTGATTAAGCACTTGACTTAAAGCTGTAAGCCTGAAGGAACAAAATATATCTGGACTACCTCACTGGCCAGAGTCTTGCGGCTCTGAAAATGCTGCTATATTAATAAATCACAAAGAGAACAGATACTGACCGCACACACACACACACACTCTTTTGCATACGCTCCAGTCGTCCTGCCTGTGTGTGAGCGATAACACCAGAGCTTCTCAGCAGTGTGAGAGGGAGTTATTATTAAGTGCTGGACTGCCTTGGGCAGCCGTTCAATTCACAGTAATGGACTGATTAATGAACACAAAGAGACCACATGCATGTAAACACATACACATTGAGTTTATAAAGAAAAAGAAGAAACTGAGACACACAGGAATAGTATTTAGGAGGCTCAGTCACCTCGAAGACAGCGAGGGCATACGGATGGCCGAGTCTCTCGCTGGAGGACAGGATGACTCTGCGATGGACCCCGTTTAAATCCACGCTGCAGATCAGGTGCAGTTTTGAGTCCACCCAGTACAAGCGCTTACCAACCACATCTGCATTCAGAGACACAACGCTGCAGTCAAACAGCTCAGCTTTACTGATTCATAAAGAGTGCAAAAAGCCCCGTTCACAACAAGAACGATAACTATAAAGATAAAGATATTAGCGTCCACACCAGCGAACAATATCGTCGGTTTATTCTAAGTGCACCTGCGTCTGCTGCTTTAAATTCTCAAGCTCGTTATAGCAGGAAGGATTCTGATTGGCTGTCAATGTTTGTATCGTTCATCGGCTGGAAAAAATCATTCTGAAAATGATTCCAAGGATACCAATGATCTCTATGCCTTTATCGTTATGGTTGTAGTGTGGACTCTGCTATTATTTAATATTGAGAACGATTTGTAGAACTATATCTTTATCGTTAACTTTACAGTCATCGGGCTTGGTGTGAACAGGCCTGAAAACGTTTTTCAAGCTCATTTCTACCTCTTTCAATCAAGAAATAATAATTCCTACCGAGTGTGATTCCATTGGGCCACTCGATGTCCTCAGACACCAGCACCTGCCGATCTACACCGTTCATGCCAGCCTTCTCGATCCTGGCCCTGATGCCCCAGTCAGACCAATACACGAACCTGTGAAAGCAAAGCATTCAGCATCAGCAAAAAAAGTTAAAAACAAACAAACAAAAAGACATACAAAATGCAATTCATACATACATGACCTGAATACACCAAAATCTATAATTTCTAAAATTATAAAAACAAATTAATTTTGATATTTCAGATTTTGTATTGGAAATGTCAAGGTAGTAAAGCTGTCCTGGTGACAAAAAAGGTGAAGAGAAAAGCTGCATTAAAATAATGTAATTCTTGTAAATATTAGTATCATAGCCATATTAAAGTGATATTAATGAATATTAATGAATTTTTTAATTTGTCTAATAAAAATCAATAAATCCAACACAAAGCAGATCAAACATACACATAAATGAAGGGGTGAGTCTATACAATATTCTTAATGTGGCAAACACTCTCTTTCACACACACACACACACACACACACACACACACACACACACACACACACACACACACACACACACAAACCCATTTACAAACCATTGAAAGAGCCCATAACACAGCAAGTTTGTTATTTTTAATTTTGTTGAATAAAAACAGTCAGATACAAAACCAAAGAATTGAATGAGTCAAGTTTTTTTTTTTTGTTTGGTGCCACTCAGCCACTGTGCGCACACACACACACACACACACACACACACACACACACACACACACAGATACACACACACAAACACGCAAACACAGATACACACTTCAAAGTCAGATCAAAGCCCTACTGCAAGATTTGTTGATGAAAATGTAAAAAAAAATGTCTGGAAAATGCTACTTGGGTTTATAGTTTATCCTTACCAGTTTGAGACCAGTCATAAAACCTTTCCTTAAAATGGTCTACATGTTTTTCAAAATAGCTCATTTCAAACTTGAAATATTAGGTTTAAACTAGATGTGTAAAAACCTTTCTCTTTTTTACTGTTAGTTAAGACCAGAGCAAACCTAAATTACTTATTCAAATAGTTTTGTCCATCAACAAGAGAACCAGTTTGTAGCATTCACTATTGTGAGCAAACAAGATCATGCTTGAAAGCATTTATATGAGCAGTAAGGTTATCTCCATGGTTTAATAGAATTCAATAACATTTCCTCTGTAATACTCCACAGCCTTCATGTGCATGTCACTGAAAGCTTCTCTTATCATCTCAGTGACCTTTAAATGCAGTCTGGCCTTCTGTGGTTTTGTCATGTGGATGGCAGTGACGTGTCTGACAGCTGCTCACCCTCTCTCAGGATCCACAGCGATGGCTCGAGGTTCGCTCAGATCGGTGCTGATCAGCACACGTCTCCTGCTGCCATCCGCTGAAGCCACAGATATGGTTCTGTCGCCCGAGTCGGTCCAGTAGAGGTTGTGCTGGACCCAGTCCAGTGCCAGACCCTCAGGGGAATGCAGATGGGAGTCGATCAGAGTAACGTGTCGAGACGGGTCACTCGCCTCGTGGATGTAAGCACTGCAGAGACATGCAGACAATTACAGGTTTACAAATGTATATGTAAATGTAAATGAGGAAAAAATATTTGCCCACAAACTGCATCAGCTGACATTTATTTTGTTAAACCACTAACAGCCAAAAATACTGTCAATAAATGTAGTCCACGACTGAACATGTTTTTTAATGCAGAATGTCATTTCCATCAAGCATTCTTTTTTATAATATACCAAAATTCAAAGAAAAATATTACTGTTCAATTTTTTTTAAAGAAGTCTCTTATGCTCACTGAAGATGCACTTATTTGATCAAATAAATAAAATATTATTATAATTTCAAATAACTGTTTTCTGTTTGAATCTATTTTAAAATATAATTTATTCCTGTGATGCAATGCAGAATTTTCAGCATCATTCCTGCAGTCTTCAGTGTCACACGATCCTTTAGAAATCATACTAATATGAGGATTTACTGCTCAAGAAACATTTATTAATATTATCAATGATGAACACAGTTTTGCTTCCTAATATTTTTGTGGAATCCTTAATACGTTTTCCAGATTCTTTGATGAATATGAAAGTTCAAAAGAACAGCAGAAATCTTTATTAACATTATAATGACTTTACTTTTGATTAATTTAATGCCTCATTTCTGATTAAAAAATAAAAAATCT
Source organism: Carassius auratus (assembly GCF_003368295.1). Lineage (NCBI taxonomy): Eukaryota > Metazoa > Chordata > Actinopteri > Cypriniformes > Cyprinidae > Carassius > Carassius auratus. Next base: position 26,329,213 of record NC_039269.1, on the reverse strand, counting down.
TTCAAAAAATTTTAAACAGTAATGTACAATATTATTTTTTACCTTTTATACATATATATATTTTATTCAAAATTCCCTAAAAGTGATCATGTGTCACCATAAACAAAAACTATAAGCAAATGTAAAATTACTGTTTTATGCACTGTTAATGAATGGAAGTAATTGCATGTTTTTTTTAATTCACATTTCAGAAATTTTATTTGCATCTTGGTATTTCCATCCACAATTTTTTTTTGTTATCCCAAAATTCATAGAAAAACGTGTTAATGGAAGACCCGTTAATATAGCATACTACATTTGGAAAAGTTAATTATCGCATACTGCATATTCACAAAATGAACATTTACAAAACATATAAGGCCTATATAATGTGCAGTATGCAATAAACCGCTGGTTAGTTACCCATACAAACATAATCCTTTTGTCAGAAGTATGCTTTATCAAACACTGTTTATGTTCTGATTTTTAACTAAAACACCTCTTCTAGTACTCAACACCTGTCTTGATCTGAAGAGCCACAGGTCTCTGAATAAATGAACGGCCCTGTAGGGCTTCAACTCACCCCTCAGCCTTCTATTATCAGCTTCAATATCATCCCAAACTAGTTCAAGCTCACAGCGGAGCAGTTACGGCTAATGACTTTGGACTTTATCCTCACTTATAAGTCCAAAAGAGACAGACGAGAGGCAGAGAGAGAGAGAGAGAGGGCAGGGGCAGAGGACTGTCGTTTAATAAGATAGCACATCATTTTGAGCAGCCGCAGAGGTATCTACAGTATTATTAGGAAAGTGAATGTCCCCAATTAGCGAGATCACATGGAATGTGCAATCAGAAAGAAAGGAAGATGGACCGTGGAAAAATGAGTCAAGAGCTTCTTTGCAAATTGATATGAAATTTTAACAGGTCCAGACCTTCAAATGTCATGAGTCAAAACCTTCCCTGTATTACATTACACAGTGCGTTTGACCTGCTGTCTACACAGGGCACTTGAGGAGAAACAAGCATTGCAGTGTCATTAAAAACCAAAACTTTTTCAAAGGGTTCAAATGATGGACATTTCACTCTCAAAGTTGGTGATATTATAATAATCTTCCTATTATGAACTTTTTAATAACCTTTTTAACCCCATGGTATTTTGTATTGTATAATACTTTACAATAGAGCATAAGAAACTTCTTTCAAAAAAACACAAAAACAAAAAAACAATTCTTATTGACCCCAAACGTTGGAGAGTACAGTATATACACACATGCTCCCAAGAAACATGCTTCTGACATGCACTCCCACATAATCTTTGTTTCAGTAATAAATGTTTCATAAGTCTTGTTTTTCAGCCTCTCTGCATCTCATTTTAATTCATCTCACTAGAGAGAGCGTTATCTGGAGAGTAACGGTTGAGTGTGTAAATAAATTGAGCCATATCTCCTGAGTTTTCAATAATGAACACATCACAAGCATGTGAAGCAGCACTTCGCTGTTAAATGAAGTCTGGCTCTCAGACTAATGGCCACGGCTTGCTTTTAGGTGCTCAGCTAAACCCCTTCCATATTTACAGCATGAGAAGATGAGGTCACCTGTATATTTTGTGCTGAAAACGGTCACACCAGTACATGCGGTTGGCGGCGACGTCGATATCAATGGCCACTGCGTTCTTCTGAGTAGGAACCACTTGTGTGTAGTCCCTCTTCACCAGGTCAATGCGTCTGATCTCGTGCCTGTTCGTGAACATCAGGTAAGGACTTTTCCCTAAAACAAGCACCAAGACAAGAGATCACAGACAGTTCAGAGATGACTCGATCTCGAAACAAAGAAAAGCTTTCGCACTTTGCTACAACACTGCAGTTCTGGTCCACTAGTTAATCAAGCATAACTAGCATAAATCAGACTGGGAATGACCTTTATTTTAAGGGTAATGGAGATAAATGGTCAGAAATGATAAACAATCATCTGTTTTTTATAGGAATGTCTTACCTTCAGCTTTGCAGGTCTTGCTAACGGGGTCCATCTCATAACCCGGGTGACATTCACACTTGAAATCTCCTTTCAGATTAATGCAGATCTGACTGCAGGCATCAGGGTTCTCACACTCATCGATATCTGTGAAGTAAACAGACACAGGTGACTGCAGACAAGCTCGCTCACTCAAGACCACTGAACATCATCTTCAGATGCAGGTCTTACTGTGAGATCTTTTGAGTTTGTCATATATAGAGAGAGAGATCTGATATATAAGTCATTGAACATTAAACAGTGCCTGTAAGTTGAAAGCACACATTCTTGCCCAATTTGAAATTCAGTTAAATCAGCTTTACTTTTACTGTCAATTGATCTCATCATTGCGCCAGGCCTGACCTCCACATGTCCTCTTGTCCAGAAGCTTATATCCTGCAGGACACTGGCACTCGTATCCGATGGGACGGTCCACACAGATGTGTGAGCAGCCTCCATTGTTAAGCAAACATTCATTCAAACCTTTAAAAGAGAGAAGGGGTGGTTTAAGATATAGATTTCAAAAGGTACCGTGCCCTCCAGAAGTTTGGAAATGCTCCAAGTGATGTTTTGGGCAATGTACAAATATCAAGTTGTTGATAAAAAGAGATTCCCCTCATATTAAAGCAAAACAGCTTACGCCTTGTCAAAAAGACATGCTTTTAATTATACTGAACATGCACTTGTAGTGTTCCTCAAATCTTACAAGTTTATTTTTTGTAAAACTGTGCTTGGAGACAATAGTCTTTATTTGTAAGTCGCTTTGGATAAAAGAATATGCAAAATGATTAAATGTAAATAATTTTAATGATGAAATAAAAGGCCACTCAAACAATGACTTAAGTGCACTTTTAAAAGATTATGTTTTAATAATGTTTTGTCTTGCTTTGAAATACACTTCTTCTTATGTTGACTAGCAAAGAAAAGCACATGTAAAGTACTTGATATTAATTTTAACTGTAATGATTTATTCAATATTACATTTAAAATGAATATATTTTGAAAGTGCTGATTTGTAACTTCATCATAATAAATGTGCATTACAAATATATTTACACAATATTCAACTGAAATTACATTGAATATATTTTAACATGTAACCGAGTGTCAAAAAATAACTTTATATTTTAAAATTTTAATCTTTTTTTGAGTATATTATTTCTATAAAAAGTTCAGTTTTTTAAAAGTGCTTATTTTTTTTAACAAGGGTTGACTGAACCATCTTGACTTGATATGTTGAAACTAGCGTTGCATTGTTTGCAGTTGAATCCCAGGAACATATTGTGTCTGAAAGCTCGAGTGAGCAGCAAGATGCACTGAGCATTCTGCAGACAATAATTTAATGAGTCGAGATAGAGACGGCTGTGTGGGCCAGAAACGAGCAACAATGTGCTTTCTCTTTTTCTTTCTTCTGAGCTCTCTCACAAGGTAGCGTTTGAGGGACCAGGTGTTCTCTCTAGCGCTCTGTGTTCATTAGTAGGTGCTGGCATCCTGACAATATCCATGGCAGTGAACAATTTGGGGCAGGGCCGCTTCGCTCGGAGCTAGCCATATGTCAAACGAGCAGCAGAGGATTCTGGATTAAAGGGGAAGACACTGATGGCATTAAGACGGGAGTTGTGAGCGATTTCTCTGGAGACGTGGGTGAATGTGGCATTTGAGGAAAGAGGATAAGGAGCAGGTTTGAGCAGGTTTGGTGAGGAAACACACACACACACACACACACACACACACACAGGCCTCTAGAACAACCACAGTGGGTCTTGATTCCTCTTTGATGCTAATGGATTTTCTGAGAAGATGGTGATCCGTTAGCTCTGCCCCAGATAGTGCAGGGATATATGAGAGAGAGAATGAATAAAAAACCTTGATTTCTCTGCCATATAAATTACGATGCACTTTCAGTGGTGCTCCAGCAACTTCTGTAACCTATTTGATTCAGGCTTTTTTAGCATGTTGCTATGTAGTCACTAAAATTCCTGAGTGATTTTTAGATGTCTTACTGGACCAAGTCAAAAGAGTCATCTCAATTTTCCTTTCTAAAATAGCCTACCGCTTATATACGTTCACAAAGACTTGGACATTCACACAGAGATCAGCCATTAGTCAGGTGGGTACACAGCATTTGACCACTGGCTTTACAAAATGATTTTGATGACTATTGATGAACGCATTCATTCTGATCACTCAGCTGGCTGTTGTCCCAAGTATTTTTGTCCCGTGGAAGACTTTAAACTGCACAAATTCAACAACTTTTTTGTCATCTGATCCTCTTTCACCAAATACATTTTTATTTGAAGTACCCCTAAGATTTTTAATAAATAAGTATCACATTTGCATGATCATTTATCTGATGTACTGTAGGTTAATGGTCACATGACATGCAAGTAAATGAATTACATATTTTAATTTTTCCAGTAAGTGTTTTATATTGATTCAATATGGGGCTAGATTATCATATTTAAATCAATGTAAAAAAAAAACTAGGTCCAAAATCTAAAATCTAACAAATCTAAAAGTAGTCTGATTATATTTAATCAGTTTGGTCGTTTTTACAGTGTTATTAAACATTTAAATACTGAGTACTATTAATTAAACACATGTACTTATTATTTAGTAAGGGTCAGGATTAGGGTTAGACTTGGTATTACTTGCATGTAATTATGTGTAATTTATACTTATAAAGTGTTATTACGGATCACAATTTGTAAGTAATCCAAATTTGATTTCTGGCTCTTACAACACAAAGTTTGACTATAAATTCAAAATGAAATATTTATTTTTACAAATGTTAAATCTTCAAATAAAATGTTAGGGTTACCATTGCATCTGTCTGAACCTAAATAAATAAATGAATAAATAAATAAATAAAAAATGCATTGTTTGATTCATAGTTATTTTCAAAGCTTTCAATGTACTCTTAGGGGCTGTTTACACAATGATTTCAGCCCAAAAAAGGAAAATTAAAATGCAAATTTTTGAAAATGGGTTCAAAATGCAAGTTTTTGAAAATGCCACCGTTATCATTTTTCTGTGTAAACACCTAAACCGGGATCTTTGAAAATGGTGATGTCATGCGTAGTATGTGTTTGGTATGTAGAGGTGCAGTATGTGTTGATTTTAAAAGCAAGTGCGAACAAACAAACACAACAATGACGGAGTACATGTTACTGTTGTTGCTGCTCAAAAGTTTGCTAACGCTTCATCAACAAAGTGTGGATTTACTTCACCAATATTACAACCAACAGTGGACATGCATCATAAACAGTACATCATATAATAATCACTTCCCTATGGTACTGTTTACTACTGGCCTGACATACATAATACAGCGTTTTAGCCATTTTGCGGATATGTGTAACATGAATCATTTTGAAGGAAATATCATTTCAGTGTCAGCTTTTTGACCATATATGCCGATATTTTTGGTCAAAAAGCTGACATCCCTAGTTTATAGACATCAATGAGCTGTTGTCATGGGAAAACATTTTAATTATTATAGATGCATTCCACTGTATGCATGCATGAATTATTCACATCAACACTGAAGTATACTTTTTTTTGTACAAATTTTTCAAAATATTCTCAGAAGAGAACTTAATATGTCTCATGTGTACAATCAAAATTCAAAGATTTCAGTGTGAGCGTAAATATTTCTAATCATTTCTTTCGAGATCAGTGAATCTAAACTAAACTAACCACATTAATTTTATAACTCTCTACTCTTGTACATCAACAAATAGGTTTCTTACTGCACTCCTTCTTGGGTTCGTCCGAGCGATCCTTGCAGTCCTTTACATTATCACACACCTTGCTGCCATCAATGCATTCTCCATTCCTGCAGAGGAACTTCAGAGGTCCTTCACACTTTGTGGCTAAAGTATGATTGGGAAAAAAGGAAAAGATGCTTAAAGAACAGATGGGAGCTGATTCGTTCAGTTCATTTCAATTGAGCTTTCTTTCCTCCCACATAAGCACAAATACTCAGAGGTCTTTAGTGCACAGATACAGACTGATGATTTAACAGACGTGGGCAGTTTAGGTGAAGTCTCTGCACATCTTCCATATAAAAGCCACTTTTAAAATGCATTTCCACATATGAAAGCTTATTACCGCTAAGACACAACACTCTTTGAGAAGACACGCTTCTACTATGGATAGACAGGTCTGCACTCATTAGACTTTGAAGGGTGTCGCATTAAAAGGCGGAACCAATTTGATCTCTGGGATACATTTTACCTCGCTGAATAACCAGCACAAAAGATTTGTGCAAAGAAGTACACACACACACACAGGTGCACGCCAAGACGTACCATTGACACAGCCAGCCTCGTCGCTCTTGTCAAGGCAGTCGTGTATTTTGTTGCACTGCTTGATGCCGTGGATGCAGGATCCGTCTCCACACTGGAACTCATCAGGCCGGCATGTGAGCAGAGCTGCAGATGAGCCAAACACAGCAGACATCAGCCAAACACAGACACACAGACTACAAACAGACCTTCATGGTATCTTTGGTATGCTTCTGTGCTTCATAATTGGTAAACACCCCTATGAATACTTATGTTGCCTGTAATTCAGTTAAACAAGTGGAAAAAAAGATGATTTTATATCCACATCCAAACAATTTTTGAGTGTGCACTTGGATGGGTTAAACCCAAAGCACATATTCCCATAATGGGCCACAAGCCACTTCACTTCATTAGGAGCTAGGGGATGAAAACTTTGCAATGTATATCTATATTGTACTTATTTTTTTCTTGGTGAACATGGACGTATCTTCTGTGGCTTCTGAAAGGCAGTTCTAAATGAAAAAAATTACACATCTTTATCCAATTCAAAAGTTTTCACCCCCTGGCACTTAATACATTGTGTTTCCTTCGCTGGCATCAGTGAACATTTGAACCTTTTGTAATAATTGTAATACTTTTATAATAGCATATGAATCCACAGTGTGAAAATATGGAAAACAGTCATAGATCATCTAGGTAATGATACACACATTATTAAGAACCAAGCATATGCAAAACTCTTGAATGGGGTAAATTTTATAAATTCAGCTGTATTGTTTTGTTTCGGATACTATGTAAACACCTTAAAGGGTTAGTTTATCCAAAAATGAAAATGATGTCATTAATGACTCACCCTCATGTCCTTCCAAACAGATTTAGATATTTTAGATTTAGTTCGAGAGCTTTCTGTCCCTCCACTGAAAACGTGAACACACTCACAACAGACCCGGAAGAGAAGACAAAGCTGTACAAAGTCATAATTTCTGTTATTTTTGGACTAAAATGTATTTTCGATGCTTCAACAAATTCTAACTGACCCTCTGATGTCACATATACTACTTTGATTATGTTTTTCTTACCTTTCTGGACATGAACAGTATACCGTTCACACAGATTCAATGGAGGGACTGAGCTCTCGGACTAAGGCCCAATCCCAATTATAACCCTTAGCTCTTCCCCTTTCCCCTACCCCTCCAATTCATGCGTTCACGTGAAGGGGTAGGGGTGTCTCGATTCTCTTTTGGTTGGAGGGGTAGGGGTAAAGGGAAGGGCCAGATAGCCCTTCAAACGAAGATTTTTCTGGACCACACTTCAAACGAAGGGGTATGAATTATCTCGAAAACATGGCTGCTGCAGCGAACAAAAATACACTTTTTTGGGGGCTTTTTTGGCATAAATAAAGATTTTAATGAAAAGTAATAATTTGTTTTATGTTACATTCAATTGTGAGTTCATATTAACGGTCATGTTACTCAAAGAAATGTTTGCAAAAAATCGCTAACGTCATATCATTACAGACTGCATGATTGTGCCACAGCATATGTCTGATCAGGGCGATAACAGCCGTAGACTAATCCCCCCAATAATTAGAAATCGCTAAACCATTTTCTCAAATATTGCCTATTCGAGAGAGAAAGAGAGAGAGAGAGAGAACAGCGATTGTATCCTCTCGTCGCTGGAAAATATAATGTAGCGATTCAGTATTTAATAAAAGTCGTGGGGCAGTGTTGACATGTTTATTTTCTCCTGGATGTGTGAGCTGCATGATTTCCGATATGTGTGTGTGTGTGTGTGTGTGTAAGCAGCTCATTAATACAGAACGATAATTAAAGGCTCTAATGCACACCAGCACACCAGTGTATGTGTGTATTGTAAGAGTTAGATGACGTATGATGCGTGTGACGTCATGGTAGTGGTGTCCCAATCCTTAGGGGAATATTTTCTCCCCTACCCCTTCACACACTGTTTCAAGGGACAAGGGGAAGGGGTATAAAATAGAATTTGGATTGGGCCTAAATCTTAAATATCTTAAACTGTGTTCTGAAGATGAACGGAGGTCTTAGAGGTTTGGAACGACAAGAGGGTGAGTCATTAATGACATCATTTTAATTTTTGGATGAACTAACCCTTTAAGTAAAATATCTTATTTAAGACATTTGTTTAGGAAAGATAAACATACTATTAACATACTAATAATAGTATATGATAACTATTATTTTGGTAAAATAATTAAAGAGCACCTATCATGGAATTTTGAAATTTACCTTTCATGTAGTGTGTTACATAGAGCTAAGTGAACAAAAACATCCTGCAAAGTTTGAAATATGACAGTGCACCGTATATAAAGTTATTGTCTTTCAAAAGTAAGAGTCGACTCTGAGTCATTTTTATGAATCGTTAGAAGACCGAAGCTTTTTCTCTGACTAGATGAAGTCAACTTGTCAAGTTATTTGAATACTACACGCCCACTTATCGCGCTCCAAGACGCCAGTGAAAACTAGAAAACATCATGGCGACGAGACGCTGTGTTCTGAAGTGCGACTCAAAAGCAAACTTTTTTCATCTGCCCAAGGATGAGCATTTGAAGACTAAGTGGCTACAATTCATATATACAACTGTACAACAGAAGTATAATCCGAGCCTTGTGCTTTGTTCACGCCATTTTGAAGACGATTGCTTTACCTTGGATATGCAATCAAACTTGGATTCGCGAGCCGGCTGATATTGAAGGAAGGTTCAGTTCCAAGTGTATTTGCATCACAACCTGTAAGTGTTATTAATAATTGTTTATGTTTTAATAATGCATGCTTAATAATTGTTTGGTTTGTTGTGTAAGCACCGTTTAGCTTCTAGGTCTTCAATGACAATTGTATTGAGATATGTGAATTGTTTGTTGTTGTTTTCTAAGTTTTCTTTAAGAACAGAGTCATACCTCGTACTAACATAACGTTACTGCTTTTATTTTGTTTTTTTGGTAAAAACGTTATGTATGTTATGCATCGAGTTAACGCAAACAAAGACTGATTGTGCTTTTACAATATGAACTCTGGGCTATATTCACTAACGTCATGTAAAGGCGGGGTTTTGAAAAGTGAATCACTAAATGAATCATTTGAGAATCGCTGTCAAAACAGGTAAAAATAAATGCATATTATAAGAAAACTAAAGTCTTTTTTGTTATTGCATGCATGCAAAACTGTTGTTGGGGACTTCTAAAACAATATTTGAAACATTTTAAATACCATATTAGGTGCTCTTTAACATTTTGCATGTTCTGCGAAGTGTATGTAAACCTTTTGAATAAAACTATTAACACACACACAGACACAATATATGAGTATTCTGTGTTTGCAGTAAGATTTTAGACAAATCCAAAATGTGTGCAGCTGTCATGACACTTTAAAGCACATTCAAAGAACCCCACAAACACACCTCTAGTGAGCGTTTCTGGAGAGCTCCGGCTTAATTACGCAAACACATCTGAGAAGACAAACAATATTGGCCATGATGAAGTTCAAAGTAAACCCCCCTAAAACGCTGCATAAGAATGAGGGATTAATGTGATTACAGAGCAGTCTGTGGTGGATGTATCCTCCCTTTATTTCAAGGGCTTTAAGATGCTCAAGGACACGCGCCTAAGGGTTGCCTAGTAACACACGTGCCACTCTGCTCACCCGTGTTCCCTCCGGCCTGGGCAAAGCCAGATCGTAATTGACCTGGATGTTACCTGACGGTGGGAATGAAGAAAGAGGCAGCAGGTTTAAAACAAGCTTATCTAGTAAGTACGAGAATGCATCGTAATTAAAATCAGGCGCTCTCCCAGGCACCTGTCTTTCTCTCATGACTCTCGGGCTCTTGTTGTTTACCAAAGCTGCTGTTCTTAGACCTGGATGTAAGATAACAAACACCTTGTGGCAGCTCCACTCTATCAGAGGTGCCTGGGGAATGAGTACGACAGCGCTGATGTGAAATCTGAATTTCCCAGCTTTCAGAGAAGGATGCGGCCCAGAGATTTTAAAAGGATGTGACAGCATTTTGACAAATCTGATTTCTGATGCGCATCAGAGTTATTGCTGATATATATAAAATAAAATTATAAAATCGAACCAAAACGCCTTGTGCAATACCATAACTAGGGCTGGGCGGTAGACAGTGATACCATGCAATGGTAGAAACGCATTCAAGTAGAAGATAAGTTTTATATTTATCATATATTGAATTTATAACACTTAATTGTTATAAAAAAGAAAAGAAAAAAAGGCATTTACTTCTTGAATGTATACATACGTTAAGGGTTATTTTACCCAAATAAAAATTCGGTAACACTTTAGTATAGGGTCCAATTCACACTAATAACTAGTTGCTTATTATTAACATATTGGCTGTTTATTAGTGCTTATAAAGTACATATAATGCACTACATCCATAATCCTACCCAATACCATAAACTTAACAACTACCTTATAAACTATTAATAAGCAGCACATAAGGAGTTAATTGAGGCAAAAGTCATAGTTAATGGTTAGTTAAAAGTGAGAAATGGACCCTAAAATAAAGTGTGACCAAAAATTCTGTCATCATTTTCTCACCTTCATGTTGTTACAAACTCAAGTGGTTTTCAATCATTTTTTAAAAACTAATTGAGATTTGAGATGGAAAAATTTACCTTTCTGTCTCTCTTTTGAATGTCAAAACTCAGAAAGTTCAAAGTTCACATCGCGGTGATCCATATGAATCGAGCGGTTTATTCCAAGTCTTCTGAAGAGACGCAACTGCTTTATATGCTGAACAGATTTAACTGAGGCTTTATTCACAGATAATTGATAATTGATCAACGCAGAAACATTGAGCACATCAACAACGGTCAATGGAAGCTCATGCGTTGAGCTCGACGTGCCAGAATCAATCAGCACCGTTGAGCTTTCTCAGAATACTTGAATTTAACTGATCATTTCGTGAGCTCATTACGTTTGCTACAGCTTTAAAATGTTGAAGCATTTAAGTTTTGAGAGTGGGGACTCACTGGGGTGAAATCTGTCAGAAAATGAGTAGTGACAGAATTTCTAATCCCTTCAATTTCAATAATTTCATATTTTTTCCACAAACTGTCACATCAGGCGATGAAGGATACATTCTTCTGTAGCTTCTACATGCTTCTTTTCTTTTTAACCCATTATGATGCCGCACACAGTTAAATGGCGTTATGTGTGGGTTGTAGTCACTACATTCACGAGCATCACCACTGTGCCCTTGAGCAGCTCATTTAACCCCAGAATGCTTTCGGAGGGCTTTCTATATAATAAACGCATTGGAAGATCAGAAAGATTTTACCCTACACGAATACACAAACACTTTGCTAACGTACTGCAAAAGTGCATAAAAAAGCTATTATTGTTCTATGACATTACACAACAATGGTGTGTGTGCCATCACTGTCAAACTAAATTAAAGTGTGTCTCCACACCAAATGCTTTGAGTCACGTGGCTATAATGGCTTCAATAATACGAACTGTCTTTGTGTGGGTGGAATAGATAATACATTGCAGGGAGTCAGAAAAAATTATCTGCCGTGAACCGTCGCCTTCCATCTTTGGCAAAACCTCACATTATCAAAGAGAATTTCATTCCCATCGGAGCATGTCAGAGCGACGTGCCCTTCAGAAACATTGTTGGGGTCGTGTAGTCCTCACAATGAGAGCTCCAGCTGAGATTCCTGCACAGATATTTCCATAAATGTGGTGGAGATGCCAAGCACCTTCATGCACATTCACTGGCAGTGTTTGCTTTGTGTGCATCAGTGCAGCAGCCAGCAAGTTCAGTAGGTGAAAAACGAGTCTGAGAGAAAGAAAGATGAACCATGCAATGTACAGAGAGACAAACAATGAGAGGGCTGATGCACACACACAAACATGCTACAAAATCAATCCGCATGCTTGCACATCTTTTTAAATGTTACTGTTATGGAAGAGCATTTCTCATAAATAGAACGTACTGCACACAGCAGTCAGTCAGGGAATTGGTTCAAACCTTTCCATTTCTGTTTTTATTGTTTTTGACCCATGCAACCTTGCATTCTAATAAATAAGACTGTAATGACACCACCATTTTAGGTACCAGTGAAATCAAAAACAGTGCTTTAAGATTTTCACAAAGTAAGAAATACTGCAGGAATGTAAAATAACGCTACGCAGTGTGTATAAAATTAATACAGATTTTTCATGAAAACTACAAAAAGTTATTTGGTCAAGAGCAGTGTATTTTGGGCTGCTGTCACTTTAAGACCTAACGCACAGATCTAATATATTGACACACCCAATCTCGTTTACATTCACTTAAGAAATAACCAGCGGTGTTGGATATTTATACTCCCCAAGACTGCCATTTTGACAGTTTTGTAACAATATGATAAAATGAAGCGAAATAAAACTCATTTCGGTACACATGCTATCTGAGCATAAATGTTTTCAATTCTCTTTAATGTTTAAATTGGCTAGACATAAAAACAAATTCAGTTTGCAACTGTCTCATACACCAATGACTACAGGCCATCAAGAGGCCGGGGCCCACTATTATTACTAATTATATTAATACAAATTACATTATTATTGTTATTAATATTAATAATAATAATTTATTAATAATATATTAAAATAAATATTTTAATTACAATAAAACACACATACATATAACATAAAAATATAAATGTGCACCACCTCAAATAACACATTTTTCTTACTGAAGAACATACATTTATGTCTTTGGTGTCTTTGAATAGTTTAATATAATGAGTCTCAGGCCTGTCGCCACTTGCCCTTTTGGGCCTTTTGAAAATTTCATTTAATTTACTTTTTCATTGTTTTAATTTTTCTGACATCTTGCGAGCACAGAGCTTACTGCTAGCAATGTCAAGGTCATGTGTTGGAAAGCTTGAACTGATAAAATGTGCACATTAAATTCGGTGCATGCCCCCTTAAATAAAAGCATCTGCCAAATGCATAGAAATGCAAAGAAATGTACTGTAAATTGAGCTAAAATAAAATGTGCCAAATATGTAGCAAAAATGTGTAACATATGCTAATATGCCACAAAAAAACATGCCAAATGTAAACAAACACTGATGAGAATTTGAGGAAATTACAAGGAAATTGTGCAATAATCTTTGAATCATCAGTTAGAATAGGTAGAAAAATATATACCACCCTGCCATAATTTTTTAGCAAAAGTATTTATGTATTTATGACTTTATGGTAGTTATTGCAAAAAAAAAAAAAAAAAAAAAAACTTTCTTAAAAAAATTACAAATTAAAATGTTTTGGTAACGCTTTTTTAAACCAACTCTCACTATTATTGTCACGCCCTGTTTGACTTTTGTTGTGTTTTCTTCCTCCATGTGCTCTGTGTCACCTAGTTTCTGTCTCACGTTTATTATGTCATTTAGTTCATGTGTGTGTCGTTAATTATCTTCATTTGCTCCTGTATTTAAAGTGTAGCCTGTTCAGTTTTCTCTTATCCGGTATTGTGAATGTTTCCCTGACCATCCTAGATTTATGAAGACTATTTGCATTTATATTCTTCGTGCATTTATATCACTGTAGCATGACAATTATGTAATATCTTGCATGTTATGCACGCATATTACGAGCATATTGACTTTACATTGGTACTTACAAAGCAAATATTAATGTCTTGTTCTACATGATCATTTTTAGATCCCACAATCCTCCCCCATTCTTAAACTTAACTACTGTACAAACTATTAATAAGCAGCAAATTAGTAGTTTTTGAGGCAAAAGTTGTAGCTAATAGTTAGTTAATTGGTCCCCAAACTGAAGTGTGACCTATATTTTCTTGGCAAATGCAAACATAAATTGCTAAAAAATGAAATATAATATATAATATGTATTGTGGTGAGCCAATGAAAATATTGTCAGAGAAAGCAAAACCTGTACTACTGAAAAAAATAAAACACCCCAGCCCTGATAAATACCAGTATTTAACTAAATACTGTATTTGAGTGATGGATTAAAGGCTCACAGTTGTACAGTGAGATCCAAGCCCTTTCTACAGGAAGTAACTGAGAGTGCACACTCACGGCAGTCGGCCTCATCTGACTTGTCCTTGCAGTCAGGGTCCCTGTCACATCTCCAGGCAAGTTTCACACACTCCCCGCTGCCGCAACGAAATTCTCCAGCACCGCACTGCAGCCTCCGGGTGGGGGGCGGAGCCAGCCGTCCAGACCCGCCCCCACATCGCCCCGCCCACTCGTCAGAGCCGTCAGCGCAGTCAGGGTCGCCGTCGCAGATCCAGGGCTGGGGCACACACGCGGAGCTGTTACAGCGAAACTCGAGCGGCCCACAGGTGGGAGGAGAGCACTTCTCCTCATCGCTGCCGTCTCCACAGTCGTCATCGCCGTCGCACACGTAGACCGGTGCTAAACATTTGCGGTTACGACACTGGAACTCCCCCGCTGAGCAGGACCTGGCATCTGGGGACGAGAAAACAAAGACTTGATTAAGAAATGCCCGATTAAAAATGCAGAGACTGTCTGAATGCCATGTGCAGTCATCAACTATATTTCTTGCAGAGCGGTAGCTCTTTCAAAGTGTGCAAAAAAGTATTATTTTTTTTTTTTTTATGAAGAACTCCCTATCCAGTTTGCATATATGTTCTGAAAGTGAAGTGTTAAAGGTTAATTATAAGTTAATATATAATCAGATTCACTTATAATGTTTTTAATTATAAATAAAACAAAAAAATAAAAATTAAATAAGAATTAAGGTATGTGTCAATGGCATATCCCCCCCCCCCCCCCCCAATGTTTTGTTTCCTTTTGCAGATGGCATTGTGGGCCAAATCAAAGGTCATCGTGGGCCAGCTTTGGCCCGTGGGCCTTGGTTTGTGCATCCCTGCATTTAAAATGAGCAAAACTGACAGTAAAGACATTTATAATGTAGAGCACTGCTCAAAGCATATAGTGTTGCAATTAATTTGCATATTTATTCATTCTATTATTCATTTTGGGGTCAACTATTCATTTAAATCCCAATTGACAACACAGAATTCAAAAGAGATCAGAAGAGCTGCTAATGTAAAAGAGGGATCTTAAGAGATCACATAAAGATAAACTGAAGGACCTGCTGATCAAAGAATCTCTAAGAAACAGATTTGACAGTAGAGATAAGTGGAACCCAGGAGAAGCCTAATCGGAAAAGAAAGACAAAAATCAAGATTGTGATTGTGCTATTGAACAGTTGTGTGTATTTTGTCTATGGTCAGTTAGTTTGATCATATACACCAAAGAGGAAATGTAGTAATTACTTAGTAATGACATGGTCACATACAAAGTTTTTACATTTTTGTGCATTATTCATCGTGTAAGTTATTCATCAGATACAAAGTCATTTTATTTGAAAAAAAAAATAAGTTATGACCATTTTATCAGCTCACTTTCCACTGGGTCAAAGCTGACAGTAATGCAAAAGGTTTTTGAATGCATTAAAATGGGCAAACATGCTCTGCAATCAAATGTGTGATGTCATCAATTCAAGAACACACAAACACACAGTTAAACTAACAGCAGTGTAGAAGGACAGTTAATAAAGCCTGTAATAACTCTATTTTTTTCCTCGTGTCTGACCTTGTCTTTGGGTTCTTTACTTTTCGTAACTTTTCTTTTTTTTATTTGTCAATAGATTTTTTAAATAAAGTTTAATTTGGAATTAATTTGGCTATTTGATGTCTGAAATTCACTTTAATAGAAAGTGTGGATGCATTTTATCTTACAGTATAGTCCTGTATTTGACGCATGTTCAAGAGGCTTGTGAATGACGTGCTCAGGCCTCTGGCTTGAGATTAGCCTAGATTTAGTGCACATTAATGCGTGGGAACAGGCAATTACCATCATTGTGCCAAAACTCCCTCCATTTAGATGATTCATTTATTCCAGTTAGGAAGCAAAATCCCTATAGCATTTCAACATGGAGTACAAAAAAACAAACAAACAAAGACTGATATATGTTCCTCATAGCCTGACCCTGTTTCAGTTCAGAATTTGCCTTATTCTGCCATCCAAGTCCACATTTAACCATTGCTTACTTAAACTGACATTATAGTTAATTATTTATTCAACCATTAATGTCAGCAGTGGCTTGTGGAGGTACTGCAATCCTGAAATTGTATATTGCATATTACATATATTTAAGAAAATAAATAAAAAATTCCATGATCAAAGCTGCATTTTCAGGATCATTACTCCAGTCTTCAGTGTCACACGATCCTTGCTGGATAAAAATATTCATATTTGTATAAAAAAATATAAACTTTTTTTGAATTTTTTTGCAATTTTTTTGCATCTTGTATGTAAATATGAATATATAATATCATATAATAAATCATGATACAATTTCCAGACAGTGTTTAAAAAAACAAAAAAACTGAAATTGTGATAATGCCACATTCTGTAAAATGAAACATTTGATTACATTTGTGATATTTTTATACATTAAAATTACTATTACTAGTCATGTAAAACCTTATGGAGCAATTTTTACTTTTCTAAACTGAAATCATTTTGGCGTAACCCTTGGAGTAAAAACAATACAATCAATCCATTTGCGTGAAGCACTTAAAAACGGTTAATATTCTAGGTGTTTAAGATGAAAAGGCAAGAAAAATGATGAATATGCTTGGCAGAGCTTTAGAATCTGGGAGAAAGATAGATCTGCATTGATTTTTCTATAGCTCTGAGCTGCAGCCAGTCAGCCGTGCTTCTAAGGAGACTCAGTGGTGAATGTTGGAATGAAGCCAGTTTGACCCAGTTCCCTGGAAACTGCTCTGTCGTGATGATGAGAGCTTCTGATTAGTAGAGGTGAAGCTGTGGGCCACGGCCAGCCTGGGGGAGAGAGGTATGACGGACCAGTCCACCCACATAACACTCTACTAGTGCCCGCTGAAAGCCTCTGAACTCAAAACTCACCACAGTCCGTGTTTCTTGTTTGGTTTTTATATATACAGAGACAAAATCCAGACATTTGCTTGAGATTTATTTATATAAATGTATTCAGTTTATGTAAAAATGTATCAAATTCAGAAATATCTGATTCAGATTAAAATAATTTTTTTAATCTTTTCACTCTAAAAATATACCAACCGGTAATGCAACAATACTGCAAAAACCAAATTGCAAATATTTTCAGGTTTTACTTTTTATAGTTCATTGCCTTTATGCAAATTAGAGCACAAGGATATATGAACCAAGGAATATTCAGTTTATATTATATAAAGTTTATACTATATACAATATGCTGTCAAATTAGAGCATGGCTTTATTTAATCCAGTACTGTAAATGTTTGGAGTAATATTCTAGCATGCTTCTATACTTGCTCTATTATATAATTTTGTATGTACACTGTGTGCAATGAAACCTTCCATGTAATATTTGGATGAGCTACTACATTTACTAAAAATGCCAGTATTCAACAACCATGTTGAATGGAATACTGTACCCCACAATGCCCTGCATTTGATCTTCCATTTCCTGTGTGATGAATGAACCAAATCTTACATAAACTGTGTTTTCATATCTATTTCTTGACTCTTTAATTGACCTGACCGCCAAACATGAACACATTTTAACATTAAAACTGAATCTTAAATGCAAAACAATGGTTTTATTTCCAAAACTACAACTGGATGCTACTCGCAGAAGTAAACATGCATCTAATAAGATCATGTGACAATAATGTTGTAGCATATATTGAGGTTAGGTAAGTAAATTGTTGCATTATATTTTAATAATGCCATTCAAAATACATTCATATTCTCAATAATAATTACATGTACAAAGAAAGATTTGTTAATTATAAGAAAATACTTTTAATACTTCCTCTGAACATACCCCAAGATATCTTTTGTGTTTTTGAACAGCTAATAGATCAGGTACAGCAGCTGAACACTGACGTTTGTCATAAGAATAGCACATAGCCTGTGACCAGATTTGAAATGCTATGCAGGATGTTGTGTGTGATTTTACATGATGAGCAATTTGAGCTTCTAGAGGGGCTGATAATCAAACCTGCTCAAGAGAATCATACATAATTCAATACATGGAAGACTCAATTAACCACATGCCAAAGAGAGATTGACTTTAATAAGTTACCCACTGCTTGCTAACGCTGATGATTAGGAGAGATCTGAGGAGGAAGACAACACTGTACCAGCAGAGTATGTTTTTGATCAATGACTAGCAAGGAGCACTTTATCTGTTACAGTGCATGCAAGTCTAATTTATGTACAGCGAGGGATGTGATGGATACTGAATGATGGCAAAAGAGTTATGAGCAGAAATAAATCAGAGACCTGCACCTCCTGCTCAATGTGTGTTAATAACATAGCATAATGTATAGATCTGGGAAGTTTGTATTGCTAAAACCCAGAAGAGAATTAGCATTCGAACCATAGATTCATTTTTATTTGTGTTTCCTGGTGATTTCTGATTCATGATTTGAACACGGTCTGAGGTGGATATTACTTGAAGATATTGAAAATGTTACAATCAGTAATGTCTCAAATGACAATTCTGAGGCAGTTTTTTCTCACTTTTTTAAGTTTTAAGTTGTTAAGTTGCAAAAGAAGCATCAAATAAAATCACCTATTATAAACAAAATGGCAAATATAAAAGCAAAATAAGTCAGAAAACACAACAATCAGTCAGAGGAATGTCCTTCCTTAAAGTTGTGCTATAACAAATAGTTTCAAATGAAGACAGAAGTCCACATATTTAAAATAACAATGTAAGGGGCTGTTTACTCCACAACGTTTTCAGCAAAAAACGGGAAACATTTTATGCATTTTGCTGTTTGACACACGACAGCAGCATTTTGGGAACTGAAAACGCATATTTTTGAAAACGGGTTTTACAGTGCATGTTTTGAAAATGGCACCGTTATTGTTTCCGTGTAAACACCCAATACGGGGATCTTTGTAAAAGATTACATCATGCATGTGTGTAGTATGTGTTTGGTATGTAGAGGTACAGTATGTGTTAATTTTAAAGGCAAGTGCAAACAAACAAACACAACAATGACGGAGTACATGTTACTGTTGTTGCTGCTCAAGAGTTTACTAACACTTCTTCAGAAAAGAGTGGATTTACTTCACCAATATTACAACCAACAGTGGACATGCATCATATACAGTACATCATATAATAATCACTTCCTTACAAGTATTGTTTACTAACAAGGTGACAGCGCCAACTACTGGCCTGACATACATAATACAGCGTTTTTGCAGAAATGTGTAAATGTGAATCGTTTGACAATACGTGTATACAGGAAAAACTTTTCAGTTTTTGACTACACTGATGTCGTGCAAACGTAGCCTTTCTGTATATAGATTGACAGATATTTCATTCAGTTAGTGTTAAGTATACCATTCACAAAATATATAGTTTCCATTTTCTCTGACTTGATGTTATTTGATGTTATTTTTGATTCATGAATAAAACTTCAGCATTACTTAAATATGTTAAATAAGTCATACCTCAAACAGTCGTTCTGAAGCAAAACCAGAAAACCTCAATGTTTTATGCCAATTTTTGGATAGTTTCTGTTAAATGCATAAAAACACACAGATCCTCCACAGTGGATGTATAAACTCAAAGATTTGAAATGGCTGAGGAGGGGCTTATTAAAGTGTGTAATTTCCTTTAAGCCTCTATATATCGGCCAATAACAACAATGTTCAATCAAACTACTGCACATATCATACGAAAACAAATCAAAGATTGAAATAACAAACCATATTGGATGGTAGTAAAAGATCTTTAAGCATCACTCTATGGCACTAAGGTCAAAACAACAAGAAATTACTAATTACTAATAACTAATGCACTACTGAGTAACATATGCGTTCACTGAGCGCTTTGTGTTAGTGCATTATGACATATCCTGTCTAAGCATCATCGCAGTGGATTCAAGTTATGAGGCCTTCAGGAGTAGATAATTAGAGGTGTATTACACTGCACAGACCTGGCAGAGAAAGGCAGGAAATCAATTATCATCAGGGCCCAGGTGAAATATCATTTTGAGCCAGGGCTCCGGTTCTCCTGGCTCGACACTGTGACATCGGCACGGATGCACGATCAAGAGTCTGAGCGGTAAGAGGTTGTCTGGACTCTCAGTTTATAGCTTGATGAAAATAGAAGCATGATTACCTCTATAGAAGGAAAGAATAACTCAGTGCTGCCAGGACTTGTGCGGTTGATGAGAACGGCTGAATAAAACACTGACTGATAGAAATCTTTGGAAAGCATACAACCATACAAACACGTCCATCCAAAATGACTGCTTGTGGAAGATGCATTATGGTTAATTACGCTTTGTGTTTTGCAAGTCTTTCAACAGCCATGAATTATCATCCCCCCAGAGTGAAAAATGGTTGGAGGGTGTTTCATTTGCTCTTAATAGGGCAATTAACATTTGATTTACATCTTGTGAGATTGCACAAGTTTTTAATATTTCAGATGGGCTGATAAGATAACAAAATGAACTGGAACACTAGTTTGGGTTTGAATTTGTTAGATAAATTAAACCCAAACCGCGGAACATTTTCAAGTTAATTATAAAAGCAAAGTTTATTTAAATGGCCTTTCTGTAAAGCATTCTTAAATTACAAATAGCCACGCTGACACATTAATGCATTTTCAGCTAGTTTGTCTGAAATCCTCAGAGTGTGTCAACAGACGTGTGTTAATTACAATAAATAAATGTAGTATATTAATGAGGACATCTAAGGACCAGATCATAATCAGAAATTAACAAGACAACAAATGAAATAAAACACAGACAGATAGGAAAAATTAAATGATGTGAACTAAAGATAACCCTAGAAAACACACACTGGAAAAGCATTATTATTCAATGTTTCAGTAAAATAAACTATGATTATATAACTCCTGGAAAGGCTGTTTAAATAAAGAAGTGACTGTAATCAATATTTAAATTACTCAAGGGTACACAATTTTTTTTAGGTAGGTTCAGACAGACTTTTAAAAAAATTTCTACAATTATTTTGATTTAGCATAATATAATATAATATAATTATTTTAGATTTATTACAGATTATAATTTTTTGTGGTAACATTTTATTGATAGTTAAACAAAAAGCAATACCAATTTAACAGTTTTTATTCATCTCTAATTTTAATAAAAATACAGCTGTTCAGTCTTAGTTTATGTTAGTTCAGCTCTATTAAATAATATTAACAGAAACAACTTTTAATTTTAATAACGTATTAGCAAATGTTGAAATTCACTTTAAAATTAAGAAATGTTTTGGATGTGTTTTTCATTGTTAGTTCATGTTGACTAATGTAGTTAACTAATGTGTGTGTAAACAAAGTGTTACCACATTTTATATATTAATATTTATATTAACGGTGAATTGTACATTTTATTTAGTAATTTTATTAATGGTAATATTATTATTATTATTATTATTATTATTATTATTATTATTATTAGGGGCCAAGCACCGAAGGTGCGTAGGACCCTCTTGTTTTTGTTGGCGTTCTTATTATTATTATTATTATTATTATTCTTCCGACTGGGCGTCTATGGCAGCCCATAGAACCGAATGCGGGAAAGTTGTAATGGTTTGACATTCTGATAGAGGACAGTGCCAACATTAAGTACACCAATTTTGGTGTGTCTAAGTCAATCTCTCTAGCGCCACCAACTGTCCAAAATTTCACTTTAATTTTGTTAATAACTTTTTAACCCTAAGGCCAATCAACGAAATTCTTTTTTCCTCTAATTTCTGAGCTCATGCCGATTCGATTGCACCCTACGAAGTCATTTCCGTCATAGAAATATGACCGCCATTTTGAATTTCTTTAAAAACCTACTTTTTCGAACTCGTCCTAGACGGTTTGTCCGATTCACACGAAAATTGAACCATATCATCCTCAGGCAGTGCTGACCAAAAGTTATGGAATTCAAATTGATTCGTCAAACCGTTTCTGATAAACGCTCTAACAAATTTTACGTAGCGCTTACAAAAACAGTCGTAAGGCTGTATCTCTGCAATGACTTATCCTATTCAGACCAAACTTGGTACATGTCATAACAAGCATGACCTGAGGCTACATGCTGCGTTTCGGCGCAGCGCCACCTACTGGTCCGGAGATATGAACAACTGCTATTTTTGCTTATAACTTCTAAACAGTTTGTCCAAAAATCATAACAATGGTCTTGTTAGATTCAGGGCAACATGCCGAGTCGTCTGATATCCAATTTTACCATTTCGGACATTTTGACTGTCGGTCATTTTGAATTTTGTGCTTAAATGCTGTATTTTAAGAACGCATCAACGGATTGTTACAAAACTTGGTATGGGTCATCAGCACAATGTCCTGAAGGAGCGTGAGAAGTTTCGAAACAGCGCCACCTAGTGATGATCTTCTTTTTTAAAATGCTTATAACTTTGGGTGTGGTCGACTTATTTTCACCAGACTCATCAAATTGGACTCCTGAAACCTTACCGAGTCCTATGATACCAAACATGCTAGATTTCGCCTTACGGTTTGTGTAGCGTTGTGATTTAGCGCTTAAAAAACATTTGGCTATATCTTCGAAACCGCTTGTCTGATCGAGACGAAACCACCGTCAGAAGTTCGGAAACATAGGTCGATAGCTATACGCCAATGCCCAAATGCCAAAATATTGATAGTAAGGGGTAGTAATATTCAATCAAAGTCAAGAGTCAGTCATTTTTTACATGCTTTTTCATATAAATGTCTATAACTCTGAAGTGAATTGAGATATTTTCACCAAAATTGACACACATATGTATAGGCTCACTCTGAGGACACATGCAAAAAATGGTGGGACTGAACCTCTTGGTGGCGCTATAATAGAACAAAACATGAAATTCCCATTGACTTCAATACAGTTTTGTGAAATAAAATGCTATACTAAACAAATGCATTTGTGTAATATTACGAAACTCGGAATGTGCCAACAACACCATCCCCTGAAGGTACTCAAAATATTTTGAAACAGTGGCACCTAGTGGTCAAAAGTTATAACTCAATTTACATAAAGGCTAATAACTTTTGAAAAGATCTGGCTATTGACATGACGCTGACCTTAATAGATTCCTTGGGTCAGGCCGAGAACATAGATACCAAGTTTTCCTTATTTGGCTGAACTTCTTGTCCGCCATTTTGATTAATGTTGAAAACCTACTTTGTCGAACTCCTCCTAGACCGTTAGTCAGATTTTCACCAAATTTGATGTGGATCATCTTCAGACCATCCTGTCAAAATGTTATGGATTTCGTGTCGATATACGAAACGGTTCTCATTTAGCACATCAACAAATCTGCTGGAACGGTGCCAAAATGCATTTGAGGCTGTATCTCTGCAAAGCTTTGACATATTTGCGCCAAACTTTGTATGTGTCATCGTCACCTCACACTGACCATTCCAAACTAATTTGGTAACAGCGCCACCTATTGGTTACACGTGATAAGCCAATAAATCCTATTACTAGTTGTTGTGTTTATTGTTTTCAAGCCATTTTGCCTAAAAAAATCTTAAAACTGTATTAATTACTCATTCCTGCAGTTCGTCTGAAGCTTGCTTCTGTAGTGCTTGGCCCCGTTATTGCTGCTTGCAGCTATATTTATTATTATTATTATTATTATTATTATTATTATTATGTGTGAGTAGCTCAAAATGATCATATGTTAGCATAAGCAAAACTATCCTTTATTTTAACAGGAAGAATTTAAAGAGAGTGAGACTAACGGAGGCATTAATGTGAGACTGACAATGGAGAGATACTATTATAAAAAGCAGTTCCACTTTGTGCTAGTGCATTGAGACATATCCTGTCTTGAGCATCATCGCAGTGGATTCAAGTTATGAGGCCTTCAGCATTGGATAAGAGGAGAAGCGAGAGGAGAAAGCGTCAATTTCCACAGCTTCTTAAAAGTAGGGCAGCGGGATTCACAGTGGGAGTCCAGGAAGACGTCTGATTGGCTGTGGTAAAACCACCGTGTTTAATAAGCAGAGCTCAAGCACCTCCCACCAGAAGTGTTGAAACATTCAATGATCATGACACATGAGCATGAGCCCTGCCACTAACATCAATACCCAAGAGTCTAGACAATTTATCAAGGAAACCTTGGACGAGGATGTCAAGGACATGCTCTGCTACTCAAGAGTTATCACTTGGTACCATAGCCTTCAGCATTCAGTTTAAGCTGACTGTACACCAGCCCAAGACTTTCTGGATTCCTAACCCACATTTCAAAATACTAACTATTTAAATGCATGTGCAGACAAATAATCTTTTTTTCTTTCTTAAAATTTGTATAATGTCACTGCCTTCTCAAGTATAACCACATTAACAATAAACTCCATCCACTAACAAGACTTTTGAAATCATTTCTGAAGAGTTTCTCTCATTTTACTAATAACAATAGTTTAGGGACCACTTCTACTATTAACTATTTGGCACGCATGTTACTAGGATACTAGGATCTTTTAATCCTACCTCATACCTCAACTAAACAACTACCTTACTAATAATTAATAAGCAGCAAATTAGGAGTTTATTGACGCAAATGTCATGGTTAATAGTTAGTTAATAGTGAGAATTGGTCTACAAAGTAAAGTGTGATTATTTTATCATTTAAACATCTTTACAAACAACAACCTGAAATACAGCTTTTCTTGTACTTTTCTTTCAAATAAATGTCACTTAGTTTGATATATTGTTTTATAATTAACTGATATTCTTATATTTGACTCTGGACCACAAAACCAGTCATAAGGGTTAATTTGTACGAAATTGAGACTTGTACAATATATGAAACCTGAATAAATAAGCTTTCCATTGATGTATGGTTTGTTATGATAAGACAATATTTGGCTGAGATATAACTATTCAAAAACAGGGTGCAAAAAAATAAAACATTTGAAAAGAATCGCCTTTAAAGTTGTCCAAATGAAGTTCTTAGCAATGCATATTACTAATCAAATTTTTTTACAAAATATCTTCATGGAACATGATCTTTATTCTTTACTTGATGTCCTAATGATTTTTGTCATAAAATAAAAATGTAATTTTGACCCATATAATGTATTTTTGTTTATTGCTTTTACAATTATTTTGATCAATAGAATTATAATTTTAAAAAGTAGCATTTGTTTAACTAGCTACAAATCCAAGGCAGGTTGAGATCTATTTAGCAGCATGATAACCAAAACTGTTATTGAAATGCAAGCAACTCTGCAGCATTTAAGATAACAATCACAGAAGCTGTCTCTGCAAGTTCACACAGTTTGATGTGACTGTTTGAGTCCTGAAGCACTGGCATTTTGATACATGCTCTGAACCGTAATTGATTCACAAATGTTTTGAAGCTTCATGAAACAGCGTTTCAAAAAACACCATCACTACTTGGAACATCACTTGGATTTTATATATACTGTTGGACACTTTTGGGACATTGTCTTTGGGACTAGCAACACACTGGATTTCTTATGGACTTCTTATTGGAATTGGGATATGGATTTCCTTTTTCTTTATGGTATGGTGCAAATGGACTCTACACTTTTAACAGCCTAAGTTATTTTAATTTTACTGTTTGATTTTTAAGTCCCCTGTGAATATTGTAATCCAACCCTATTTTAACAATTGTAAATTGAACCACTGATCTAACATGGACTGTTTTAACAATGTCCTCTCGACCTTTCTGGGCCTTGAATGTGTCAGTTGCATAGCTGTGTATGCAAGGTCAGAAATATCTCGGATTTCACCAAAAAATATCTTAATTTGTGTGGGCGGAGCTAAAGAATCACGAGCGCGAGTAGGCTTTTGCGTTGAGAGCGTTTGGAAGCTGTGACATTACCGTGAGGACAAAACCAACCAAAACAAACCATGGCTAACAGTCAGATTCAGCGTATATTTATGATCCAGAATCAGATCCAGAGGCTGAAATTTAACAAGAGCAGCATCAGCAACAACGTCTCTATGTGGTATGTACTGAAACTGTATATATTTGTTTAGCGGTTTTGGGAAGTTCCACTTTGTCGTCTTTTTTTTTTTTTTAAGCTGTACATGTGGAAAGTGCAGTTTGAAGACAACATCGCATGTTGTTTACTTGATGTGCTTACGCGCCGATAGCTAAGTTAACAACACAGAGATATTTGAAGCAGTTTTACTCACCGCATGCGGTTCCAACACACGATCGTGACCCTTTTTCGTTGGGACTGCATTATCCTTAAGAAATAAACGATGTGCAAATCCGGCGTCAAACTGGGCCTTGTTTGTAAAACAAGCATCTTCGAAATGCAGGGAACAGACAAAAACACTTGCACAACTCCGTTGATGCTCTGTAAAAATAAACTCCATCCACTGGTCCCTTAATGCTGTTTTTATTTTTATTTTTTTGGTAATCTGTGCAGGGTTGTCTTGCCCTGGCAACCAAAAACACACTCCTTTTGTGACATTTCGCGACGCTCTCGCTCTGATCAGTGAATGTCTGTTGTGCTCTCAGTGCTCTGCTATACGGGAGCGCGCGCTCTTCCGGCAGAAGTGCCCTCAGGACCCATATAAGGAAATTCTGCTCCATCTAACGTCACACAGAGCCATACTCGAAAAAAACTTTCCGAAACTTGTGACAAACTTACAACTTAATTTTTTTAACTTTGTCCATGTTTAGCATGGGAATCCAACTCTTTAACAGTGTAAAAAACTCAGTATGCATGAAGTAGCATTTCACCCCCCCTTTAAATATCACACAATAACATTCACGCACACAACAGACTTGCCTGGTTACAATTCTCAAACGTGTTGCGCAATATGTTGTAAACAGAATAATTACACCAGGGTAGACCTAAATTAAATTCTGTAATCGACACTTAATTGTAATTATCTAGTACCACAATTGTCCAATCAAAACGTAATTGTCCAGTACTTGAGAGTTTCAATAAAAGACAGAATACACACGTAACAAGACAACAGTATGCTCTGGAAATAAACCATTCACTATATCTCTCTTTCCTCTTTGAACCTTTCTAGAGTCACAATTGAAGCAGGTCCACAGCTTTAGGGTGAAACTAAGTTCAAACTATCACCTCAGCATTGAACAAAACTCCCTGCGGAGAATCAAACCCAGTCTGAGGGAAAGAGAGCAGACTCACCTGCTGCACAGTCTGCTTCATCTTCACCATTTTCGCAGTCTCTTTCCCCGTCACACCGCCAGGACAGCGACACACACTTCCCTCCGCAGTCAAACTTCTCAGGTGGACACGTCTGTTTGACAGCTGTGGAACAGAAACAAATGTTTGAACAGGTTAGAGTGAAACATGCGGCAAGTAAACCAACTGCCATCAAATCTTTTTGTTGATCTCACTTTGCTCCTCAGATCTGTGCCGCCTGTCATAGTGAGAAATGTGAGATCACAAATATGATCTAAACATGTGTGGCACCTCTAAACAGAATTTGTAAATATCATTTTCAGTATGTTTTTGCTTTTTGAAGTCCATTTATACTCCTGTGAGCTTTCCTTGCTGCTGATGCACATCAGAATGAGATGAAGCGTTGGGGCATCACTGACTTCAGGCTCCCATCCATAATTGTTGATGTGTGACAAAAATCATGGTGTTAAAGTTTGGGTAGGTGACTTCGGAGAGGCCAGAAAAAGCAACCTAGCTTTGAAAGCATAAAATCCCACCCTCCCTGCAAAATCACCCTCCAAAATCACTCACTAAAACACATGAACTGCCACAGGCAGACCAGAGGCTAACCAGCGGCATGATGAGAGACTGCAGTGCTGTCTAATTACCTCATGTCTCATTCACTGATGAGAAAACATTACAGTAAAAAGCACATAATATTACAATAATAATGCCTTCCATTCTTGCTTGTTCTGCAATAGCATAATGGAGCACGCTCTGTCTGTGTGAACAGGGTACATGGAGGTATGCAAATACATACATTGACAAGCAGGTAGGACAGCCTATCCTAGTCATCTGACCAGGGAATAGGATAAGACGATCAATTTATAGTCCTAAACCTTCCACAGAAGGTATAAATACATTTAGACCAGTTAACTTGGAGATTGCTATCAGGATGTGAAGAGACTATCAACCAGCAAAATAAAAAATGCCTTTAATATCATATTGTATTCCATATGCAGCTTTTACAGTCGAATACACCGTAGACTTGGTTCACAACTGATTCCAGCTGTTGGACGTTAGCATGTAGCTACAACCATGTCGCTAAAAATATGTTAAAGGGGGGGTGAAATGCTAATTTTCACTAAATATCCTGTTAATCTTGAGTACCTATAGAGTAGTACTGCATCCTTCATAACTCCAAAAAGTCTTTAGTTTTATTATATTCATAAGAGAAAGATAGTCTGTACCGATTTTTCCCAGAAAAACACGACCGGCTGGAGGCGTGACGTGTGGGCGGAGCTAAAGAATCACGAGCGCCAGTAGGCTTTTGCGTTGAGAGCGTTTGGAAGCTGTGACATTACCGTGAGGAAAAAAACATCCAAAACAAACCATGGCTAACAGTCAGATTCAGCGTATATTTATGATCCAGAATCAGATCCAGAGGCTGAAATTTAACAAGAGCAGCATCAGCAACGACGTCTCTATGTGGTATGTACTGAAACTGTATATATTTGTTTAGCGGTTTTGAAAAATGACTAAGTTCCACTTTGTCGTCTTTTTTTTTTTTTTTTTTTTTAAGCTGTACCTGTGGAAAGTGCAGTTTGATGACAACATCACATGTTGTTTACTTGATGTGCTTACGCGCCGATAGCTAAGTTAACACCACAGAGATATTTGAAGCAGTTTTACTCACCGCATGCGGTTCCAACACACGATCGTGACCCTTTTTCGTTGGGACTGCATTATCCTTAAGAAATAAACGATGTGCAAATCCAGCGTCAAACTGGGCCTTGTTTGTAAAACAAGCATCTTCGAAATGCAGGGAACAAACACAAACACTTGCACAGCTCCGTTGATGCTCTGTAAAAATAAACTCCGTCCACTGGTCCCTTAATGCTGTTTTTTTTTTTTTTTTTGGTAATCTGTGCAGGGTTGTCTTGCCCTGGCAACCAAAAACACACTTCTTTTGTGACATTTCGCGATGCTCTCGCTCTGATCAGTGAAGTCTGTTGTGCTCTCAGTGCTCTGCTATACGGGAGCGCCCGCTCTTCCGGCAAACGTGCCCTTAGGACCCATATAAGAAAATTCCGCTCCATCTAACGTCACACAGAGCCATACTCGAAAAAAACTTTCCGAAACTTCTGACAAACCGGAAGTTCCAAAAAACTCCTTCAAACATACAACTTAACTTTTTAAACTTTGTCCATGTTTAGCATGGGAATCTAACTCTTTAACAGTGTAAAAAACTCAGTATGCATGAAATAGCATTTCACCCCCCCCCCCCCCCCTTAATGTAGTTGTTGGATTTTTTTAGCATTTAGCTATGCTCTTGTCGCTAAAAATAAGTTAATTTCTGCTGTTCATCATCATGTTTTGAACTATGCAAATTACGGTTTTTATTTTGAGTAAATTTATCTGCTTAAATTAAATCCTGTCATCCAACTGAGATCCTAATTAATTAATGCCAGATAAACACTGTTATGATTGTAGCAAAAATAATTTTACCTTATAGCTATATATTGTTATTGTTATATTAAAATGAGAAATATTTAACTTAAAGGGTAATTCCCCCAAAAATGAAAATTAGCTTGTGTTTTACTAACCTTTAAACCATCCTAGCTCTACCCTCTACGCAGTCAGCGGGTGTTGCAGTTGAACAGTTCACAAATCATCAAATAAGGCGTGAGCTCTTATCATAAAACGTGCGGCAGACAGCTCCTAAATAAAGGCCTCCTGTAGCAAATCCATGTGTTTTTGTAAGAGGCATTTTTTATTATGAATGCGCGAGCTGGATTCGTCTGAAAGAATAAAGTCAAACACAACTAGGATGCTTCGAGGGTGAGTAAAACACAAACTAATTTTCATTTTTGGGTGAGCTAACCCTTTACACTTAGGGTTAAAAAAATCTCATAATTGCTAGCTAACAAAACTTGTTAATGGGATACACAAAATTTTAAATTGTCCTTTTTTACTCACCCTAATCTTGTTTCAAACCTGTGTGGCAAAAAGAAGGTGAGTAAATGATGTCAGTATTGTAATTTTTGTGTGGTGAACTATCCCTTTAAATGAGAGTAAATGAGGTCAGGAGGTGTATCAGAGGGTCTATAGCCCCCATTTTAGCAGCTCTGTCTCCCTCTCTGCTTCACACTCATGGCCAGTCTGCTCCGTTTGGCAGGCTGTCTGTTGATGTTAGATTACAGTTTGAGAGGTATCAGAAATGCAGGCATAAATAAATCATCTCTGGTTGTAAAGGCCTGGAAAGCCACCACAGTCGATGAGTCTGCCGGGGCCGTTTGACTGGCCTTATATCATGAAAGAATTCAAATGGCTCAACAAGTTATACCAATTAGCCTGGCCAAGGACATGCTGTATACACTTTCTAGAATTGGGGAGAAAGGGCAGCTCCGTTTAGGCTGTCAGTTGTCTCAAATTGCTCATGAGTGAATTTGTTATTCATCGCTGGATCGGTTTCATCATTTAGATGAGTGATACATATCAAATGAGATGTGATTTCTATTACTGCAGCACTCGTCGAACCCTCAGTATCATTCATCAAGCAAAATAGCTGTCATTTATTTTCCTGACTTTATTATTTTCCTGAATTCAAACTAGCCTGGCTATGAGATAATGAGAACAAAAGGTGTCACTCCATAACACTTCATGGCAGTAAAATGCGCCGGTCTGCATTGCAGTAATGCTGTGTTTGACTGTGCAGGTTGGAGGGTGTGTGTCTGTATAAGGTCATAGCAGGTGCTTATACAGCAAGAGGAAGTTAATTTATGAATTTATTATTGACTAATTATAGTATGAATGCACAAAGACAAAGACAGATCAATGAAGCATTAATAATTTTTAATATAAATGCTAAAGAAACTCATAATCCGCCAAGAAAGGATAAACTAATAGTGCAAACATCAACAGGACATGATCAATCTGGAGCTCTGTTCCAGAAACTCTATCTTTCTGACAACCTCATAACAGATTTAGCAGCAGTTCACACAAAACACATTTTTCCATTCAAATGCACTACTTTTCTACAGTTTTTCTATGTAAACACACATTAGATGGCTGTGCATGACCGTTGCATTTGCATCTCAGACCTTTTGCAGTGTCTCACACTTGAGATCCACAATTTTAAGAAGAGTTAAAAGAATTTCAACTTTTACACAGAATTTATCAATGTCAGCCAATCAGAAGACTCTGGAGGCGGGACAAGTGTTGCAAGCTTTGGTTTATAGCAGCAAGTTAGCATGCACTGTAAAAATGTATTGTGATTTAAACATTAAAAAAAACTGTAAAAACGCTACAGTAAAAAACATGTTAAATGTTTAATGGTAAATTCCCCTACTATATACACTGGAAAACTTTAATAGACATTTCATGTGATTTTAAGGTGAAATATCTTTTTTGGAAGTGGAAAAAGAAAATATAATTGAAAAACTAATATAATACAAAAAGTGTTATAAATGTACTTTTTTTTTTAAATGAAAATATAAAAAAACTTACCGTACTGATAATGCCAGATAATGTCCAGTGAAACATGTCACCAGAGATTGTGTAAATGGTCCACTGTTGGACATCAGAATACCACTTGCCAAGCTTTATATAAATATGCAACACAAAAATACAGTATTTGATAAAAGGAATTAGATGGAAGTACTTTTAATTAACATTTTCCAATATCAGTATTTTTATTGTTAACTAAAAGTTTGAATAAACATGATTAAAAATAATTATTTTGTTAATTGAAATACATCTGAAATAAAATAAAATATAAATATTAGATTAAAAACTTAAAAATGTTAAATGCTGCTCTCTAGGTTAAAGTACTAAAATACTAAAACTGAAATAATAATTAAAGCTTAAAGCCAGTAAGAAATATGAAAACTAGTTAAAAACAGCAAAAGCACATAACAAAATGACTAGAACTTAGACTAAAATGAAAAAGTAAAAAATATTAAAATAAAAACAAATATTGTGAATATTAATAAATCCTATAGTAATGCATAAAAAATATTAAAACAACACTGTGAGGTACATATATTACTGATCAGTTTTCTGACACATCAACGTGCACTCATCCTCACATCATCCCAAACTTTCTTCTGTTATCTCTCATTTTAGGGTCAACTATCCATTTAGTATTATCAATTTCATTTACAGCTTGAATCTTGTTACAGTAGCTCAGCTATCATACTACAAACTGTTAATGAGGAACACAAGAAATAAACAGAAGAAAGAGAGTAACATGAGAGTCAGTAAATGACAGAATACTAATTAAAGCAGATTAATAGTACTGTCAAGATGAAGTTGAGATGACTGGAAAAGTGGGAAAAGGTGAAAGAATCAGAGTGAGTAGAGAAAGCATGTTTAGAACAAATGATAAGAAGGTCAGAGGAGCTTTTTTCGCTCCCATGTGACTTCGCACTTGTGCTGTATGTGCAGTGAGGTGTGAGGTGAGGGAGTGCGGCGTTGTGAAAAGGTCACGATGAACTCAGATGAGACATCTGGCATTGCCGACGGCTTTTTGATGAAGAGCTTCCAAACTCAACTTCACTGAAATCAGCCGAGTCAAATATCGCTGTTAATCTCTATACACATTAAAGTGATCCCCACTTCATCAAGTCATTTCTGTTGTCAGGGGTGCTGTCATATGGAAATAGAGCACAGGAATATCATGTGCTGGTGTAGTGCATTAATGCAGTCACCTTTAACTTAAAGCTGCAGTGTGTCATATTTGCTCTGTCATTCAAAAAAAAAATCTTTGTTCTGTTTTTATTTTTTATTTTGGTTTAATTTGGTTTTGTGTATGCTTTTTTTTGTTTTGTTTTATTGTATGTTTTAGGATTCCCATCCACTTACATTATAAGACTGACAGACTGCAACGGTTTGAGTTAAAAATCTTTGGTTTGTGTTCTACTAAAGAAACAAAGTCACCTACATCTTGAATGCCCTGGGGATACGCAGATAAACATCTAGTTTTCATTTTTGTGTGAACTATAACTATGAAACTATAAAAAGATTAGCATTTCTAAGTGCAAAAAAAAAAAAAATCTTTGGTTGCTCTGACAGATTTTTTTTAACACTTAGTAGACTAACATTTATTTATTAGATGAACTAAAGTTTTTAAGTTGTTGCTTGCTAGTTGAGTTAGCTTAACAAGTTGACTGCAATAGGTTGCCTTACCTTTTTTTTCCCGTGCACATAACAACATTATCAAACTAAATAACAGTACATTTGAATTGAAATCGAATATTAAATAAGATTTTAAAGAACATTTAACCTGTTTTCTGTTGATACAATGAAAGTGGGGTGCAAATAATTGGGGTGAGTAAGAATATTTTTGTTTTAAGAAACTGAGATTTGTTATTCAGTAAGGGTGAATTAAATTGATCAAAAATAGCTAAGACATTTATGTTCCCTTTTTTTTTTCAAACGAATGCTGTTCTCTAGAACGTTTTCTTTTTATCAAAGAATCCTGAAAACAAATATATCCCAGTTTCTAACAGAAAAGAAAAAAATACATTTCTAAATATATTCAGATAGAAAACAGTTATTTTAACTTGTCATAATATTCCACTATGTTGCCTTTTTTAAAATTAATTTCAAATCAAATAAATGGGCACAATAATGAGGGTGGGTAAATGATGGCATCTCTCGTTTTTGTGTCAACTATCCTTTAATACAATCAACTTGAACAAAACTAAACATTTACAGAGCGTTAGTATAGCTGAAAATCTTGTTACAGTAGCTGTGTTGTTAACTACATATTGTTATAGAGGAACAAACTAGGTCAATTCTAGATGTGGGCCAAATTAAAGAAACAGAAAGATAAAACATTTAATTATTTAAGCTCTTTAGTTCAGCTGCCATTATAGTTCCCATAGACAGATCAGGGAACTATAATAATCCTTTGATTCTAACTGGGTAAGGTTACAGCTGGATAGACGATAGACTGAAGAAAAAGATTTGATGTACTAGTCCAGCAGTGATTTACTAAACATATTGGACAGCATATGGCAGTCAATTACATAAAGTGGGGCAGTAAAACCCTGGTTGTGCTGTATTTTGACTGTAGAGATCACAAACATTCTCAGCTTTCAGTCGCTAATGCTTCCCCATGAAAGAGGGTTTGACTGTTCTTCCTTTTAAAAGCCGTTAAATCGGCTCTTATAATTCTTGTGCGTTTTTCTTGCAATAGGAAAATGTGCTGAACATGAAAGCATCATTTATTATTAAAGAAGACATCCAGAACAGTGCTCCTGCAGTAGTGCTCACTAATGTGAGAGAACAAGGTTACTCCAGCATGAAAACTGTGGGACAGACAGAGAAGTGTGTGTGTGTTATACAAAATGTTCCTGCTTGTGTTTATGTGTATGTGTGTGAAGCTTTTATAGCCATCATAATGGAAGATAATTATAAGATTCAGTGATCTAACCTAGGTGGACAGATCAGAAAAAAGTAATTAATTAAAATTTTCCAAAGATAACATGATAAATTAATGTCATTAATCATGACCAGTGAATACATTTTATTATAAGGTATTGTCTTGCCCTAGTACACATTCACCCAGCACACATTCTTATATTCAAGAACATGTCAAATAGATTAAAAAAATCTAATAATAATAATAATAATAATTAAAAAAAATATTGTTTAAGAAAATCTATTTAATTCACCAGGACTGCACTTATTTAACAAAAAACAAACAAACAAAAAAAAAGGTAATATTGTGAAATGTTATTATGTCTTTGAATAACAGTTTTCCATTTCATAATTTTAAAAATGTTGTGTATTTTCATTATTTTGCTGCTCAATTATCATCAATTATTGGTGTTAAATTATTTATAACGATATCAATGCTGAAAACATTTGTGAAACCCATGTTCTTTTTCTGTCAGGATTCTTTGACGAATAGGTGGAGAAGAACAGCATTTATTTGAAAAATAAATATTTTGATACATTATAAATGTCTTTTATGACACTTTTGATCAAATTAATGCATCCTCGCTGATTTTTTTTTCTTTTTTTTTTCTTTTTGTATCTTTCTTATTCCAAACTTGAATGGCAATTCATCACAGTTTCCACAAAAATATTAACCAGCACAAAACAACATTCATAATAATAATAAATATTTCTTAAACCTGCCAACCCTGATCTGAATGCACGTGCTGGAGATATACTTCTAATCAAAGGAGCGTCTTTTCTGATGAGATGCAAAATGAAAATTGCATTCGATTTTTTTACACAGCCCTTTTATTCATATATGCAGAGATAATGGAAACAAATAATATTCATTTGAGTAACAATAAGCTGAATAAATCCAAAGTTTCCATGAAGAAAACAGGTCCCTAGCAAGCCACCTTGAACCACGATGAACAAATAAGTTAAAACAAGATGAAAACATGAAGATTTAAAGGGGTCATGAACTGAGAAATAAAAAATCCCTTGATCTTGTGACATATAAGATTTCAATGTACTATAAAAACATCAGAAACAAAACCATAAAGATGGCTCTGAAGACAACAAGACGCTGTGCAGCGCCAAGCTGTGGAAAAACAAAAGTCTTTGTGTTGCCTTCCTCCTGATCCCAGCGTTAACAAAGATTGGATAAACTTTATTTTTAATGAAGATCCAGACCGTGCCAGTAAGAAGAACTCAGTCCTGTTCAATTAATTTTACAAACTAGGCACAAATCAACAGGATTTTCAGAAAGATATTTCCAGATACATAAATACATCAAAATATTTTATTAATATTATCAATATGACAACAAAAAAAGGCAATTATTTATTTATACGTGAATATTTTAGCCAACAAAATCCATAGACTATTAGTATGAACTTTTTTAAGCCTCTGGACAAAAGTCTCAAGTAAATGATTATTTTACCCTGATTTGACTAAAACATAACACCACATAAACATCCCTCACTTATGCACGAGATACGTGATAAAAAGACGTAAAACCAACCATTTATGCAAATGAACAGACTCTCCAAATAAACAGCATCCCTAATTGTTTCTTCTATCTTGCCCATCAGCTAATGGTTTTCCAGAGAGCCTCTGTATTACTGTGTGAATTCATTAGAAGAACTGCCGTCGAAATGGCCCTCGAGTATTTACTCCAACTAAAATGCATCAGGAAACTCTTTTGTTTGACATTTCTGTTGAAGATGCTTCTTGAAGATTATAAAATCCTATTAGCATGCAAACTACTTTCCCAAAACAAATGACAGCCTACTGATGAAAGAAACAAACACAATAATATGCACATGCATTATCTACATAACTGGCATCCACATGAACTAACATGATGGTCTCGTTCTGCTGAAGTTAATGCAGACATGGAGCGGAAAGAGCAGAAGTACCGCAGGGAGGGCTCGTGTTTGAGCTGCAGTCAATCTGAGATGACGTTTCATGTGGCACAGCTGTGCTCTTCGCCTACAGATGCCGGCGTACTGTAGTCATGGAAATACAGCCATGCTTTTATTGTGACATTCAGAAAATACACATATTTACACATTTAAATCAATCTTATCAGTCTCTTTTTTTTTTACTTGTCAAAAGAGACGGGCTAAACATGTCTGAAGTAAGGTTACTGAGTGAACTGATGTAGCCATGTACTTGGCTGAACACACTGAAACAACTTAAGTGCTACGCAGGCAGCAGAAAGCCGTACAGTAATAAGGCGAAAAGCATAATTCAAAGCATGACGTACAACAATAATTTTAATAATAATATAAAAAATAGCTAGGGTGTTGATAAACAGTATAATAATTATATAATAATAATAATAATAAATCATTGTTTTGATGTTGTAATTAGAAGTATATAACAATACACAATTACTTTATATTATTATTCATACTAATATTTTTGTTATATTATTTATCTTACAAATAGTTCCATTTATTATTATTAATATAACTGTACTAACAACAACAATAATACTATTATTATTTAAAAACGAAGATAATAGCTAATAGTTAATAGACAGTAGGACACCATATCCAATAAAAAGTTAGATTAAAAAAAATCATTGCTTTTGTTATTATTATAATTATATAATAAACAATTACTATTATTATTCATACTAATAATTCATTATTGAATAAATGCAACAAATAGTTACATTTATATATTTACATATTTGCTATTATCATTATCATTATTTATACTACTATCACCATCAGCACTGTCATTATTAATATTATTTATGATAATAATTAATGTAAATGTATTGGACATGGTGTCTGTTCTATTAACTATATATATATATATATATTCCAGGCTTGAATTAGATTTTGTGTCACAGATGTTCAGCGTGAAGAATCTAGTTCCTCTAACTGGTTCATTAATTCATTAGACTGTTTACAGCTGCCAAGTCATGCAGCGACTTGGCATATTAATATATAATTCAGCTGATGTGTGGTCACAGGTGTACGTTTACAATGGTTCTGGGCTGATCTAATCAGATTTAGAGTTTGAACTATTACGTTTACAATAAGATTATGCTTCAGTATTTTGTAAGGACCAGGGCTGCCTTTCTCAAAAACAGCGTAAGCTTAAGTTAACCGTAGACCCATTACAACAAAAACGTGAAGTTATTCAGTTTTTTCTGTTTTATCAGTCAGTACAGTAATTAAGTTTTGTGATAGGGCAGCACTGAGCTGAGGACTCATTCATCTTTAATGGGATTCTAGAATATACAGCCCTTTTAAAATCTCTCATGTTTTCCCACCGAACAGACATTTTCTGAACTGGTTGGGGATGGTGACTGAATCATTCATGAGAAAGTGTACACGCAATGGCAGAAGGTGAAAGTGTAATTAAATACTAGATGAGCTCCCCTGATGTACTTCCCCTGAATGAAACAGTTCTAGAACTCGTTTCAAGTGCACAAAAACCATTGAAAAGAATGAATTCACTGCTGCTCCTAAATTCACACTCTGATTTTCGGCCTTGAATACGGGTTGCAAAGCCACGGAGTTTACTTGACGCTACCTACATGAACGATACAAGATCACATTCGATTTTCCTTCAGAGAGGAAACAGCCCTTCCAGCATAAATCAGACCAAATATCAGACAAACACAATCAAGCTGCTGCACAACACACACACTGGGAGGCCAATCAGTAACTCCCTTCAGGTGTGGTTTACAGCAGCGTGTTCAGTATTAGCAGCCTAAAGGAATCTTCTGGGTTCAACACAAGTTCAGTCCTTTGGATTATCAAAGGAAAAAAATTGACTTGTCCCACATTTGGCAGTAATGCATTATGGATGATTTATAATGAATAAGGCATTCCAGAGGGTTAGACAACTGAAATCTGAAGCTTGTATTTATATCACAGCACTTATGTTAAATCTTTTGTTCAAAAATATGTCATTGGAGCTGTTGACAGTTGTCTAAATGATTCTTTTAATGCTGGGATTATTTCTGCAGGATACACTTGCCCTATTGACTTCCATTAGTGCAGTACTGTAAACATTATTATGCATGCTTTTACAAACTGAGGATGGAGCCAAAATGCTTTTCTTTTTCTGTTTTAACCATATTACAGATGCAGTTGATAGCACTTAAAATATATTTAAATCAGTAGTTTTTAATGCAGGTCCTCAGCAATCTACCAGAGGGGCCAAATATTATAAATTTAAATGTAAATTTATAAATTTAATTTTTTAAAATAAATGTATGCATTTAGCAGACACTTTTATCCAAAGCGACTTACATTGCATTAAGGCTAACAATTATCTCCTAACATGTGTTCGTTGGGATTCAAACCCCCAACCTTGCACTTGCTAACGCAATGCGTTACCACTTGAGCTACATGTATACTAAATAAATATAATACAAATATAATATAGATATAATAAAGATCTAAATAGATATAGATAATAATATAGATATTTTTGAGTCGAGGGCCTTCAAATATTGTCCCGGACAAAGGGGGATTGAAATCCAAAAGGTTGAGAACCACCGCTTTAAATAGATAATTAAACATAAGCTTTAATAGATTTATGACACGTGACTTACTGCAGGTGGCGTCAGCCTCATCCGATCCGTCCGGACACTCGGGTTCTCCGTCACACCGCCAGCGCCCAGGAACACACTGACCATTCGCACACGCAAACTCTGAGGGAGCGCATGTGTTCTTCACTGCAAAAACACAATGAAAGACAGAGGTAGATGTTGGCACACTCTCTCAGCAAAAACCAAGTGTCTTTTCTGTATGTGTGGTGCGAGAGTGAACAAGGTACGTTTTGACTCATCAGTGTTGCCAGATCCTAGTGTGTATGCTATATAAAAAAACAGCAAATAAAGACGAGCCAATAACAAAGTAAAATCCAAGTGTTATCTTGAAAACACAAAAATATTGGGACATGCCCCTTCCTATTATTTAACTCCAAAAAAAAACAGACAACAAGCCCAAAGATGATTAATAAGCATCGCTTATAATAACTGGACAGTGCAACCCTTTAACACCGCTGTGAAGTACTCTTCCAAACATACACAAAACATGATGGCTCTGTCAACAGAAGTTTAGCTAAAATCACTGAGACTTTGGTCTTTGGTAATATTACTTTTGGTAAAAAAACAGCTGATACAAATCACGAAAAACTGCGTCAGTCAGCAATTTCATGACTCATGAGTGACTTCTGTTCTGTAAACATAAAACTTTAATTTAGAGGATTCAATCCGTTATTTAGACGTGGTTATCTCCTCTGAAAGTTGGCAGTGTGTGTACCAATGGTTATATCTATCGGTTGTTGACTGGATGGATGCAGATCTGTAAGAAAGACTAAATGATTAGAGAAATGCAACCTACGTAACTACAGAGAAGACTCATTTCACTGGAAGATCAAATTGTGACATTTTGGATAAAAAATATCGCTACAAAATTAAACAAAAGCATGTTTGATAATAAGATCAATTTGTGTGAGTTTTCATTCAGTGCTGACTTTGCTTGTGTAAAGCTACTGCATTCGCTGATTTGAGCAGATGGAGCTGTAAGCAACAGAGCGCGGACGACAGTCTGGAGCTGCAGATATTATATGCAGAGGCTCTGCTCTCCACCTGCTGAGTTCTCACAAACACTCGCAGACCTTCAGTGGGCGGCAATCACAACAGCCTAACACAACTCCACAAGACCTGTCGAAAAACCTGAAGAGTCCACTGCGGCAATGCTGCATCATTTTCTTTCCTCACAGCTCTGTGAGGCTTCCTATTGTCCTTGGACTCTGTTAAAGGCAATGCGTGGTGTGGGCCAGTAACCAGCCAACAGGGGCACGTCTTAACACATGGAATGCACCCGCAGCCCTCCCCGAATCCTCAAGCTGTGCATCTGACTCATCCGAGTACATGTTTCTAACAGGAACATTACATCAGCAGCTCTCTCACACATTTACTGAGCAGACTGTATTCACGTAGACCCTTTACACTTTAGAAACGCTGCTGACCAATCAATCCTTCCTTAGCAACAGCTGCCGCCTTTCATTTCTAATGCAAGTCTGTGTGTGAACAGATTTTTACACTGAATTAGCAACGCTTCAATTTATTTAAAGAAAAACATTGGATGAAATTGCTTAAAATTGTCTTGATTTAGTGCAGCTCAAGTAAAAAAAATATTTCCAATTAACTCTGTCCAAATTACGAGCATATTTTACTAAAAAAAAATCACACTGTGCACAAAAAGACGAAGTTTCACAAAAGGTCAGTTAGGTCAGATGAGTGCGTTTGCCCCCCTTCTTCTATGACTAAAGGCGCAGCTGTTAAATTTATGAATATGTAATATGACAGTTTTTATAAAAAAAAATGTGAGTGCTCAAAAAACCTCACCACACATACAGTTGCAATCAAAATTACTCAGCCCCCTAGAGACTGCAGTACTTTACAAATACAAGCTTTTCTGAAGATCCAGGATAAAATAAAAATTCACTGGCATATTAAAAGTGATATTGTCAATATATAATGTAATACTTTTGAGTTATAAGATTTTTTTATAATACTGCTATGTCATAAATATTCAACCCCTATTCAACATTGCTGTTTTTAAATCACTTATTTGCATGGTGGGGAATAAAACACAATTAAGCCTTTAAAAACTCTATTAAAAACAGAATTAGCTTGAGCTGTTACACATACAGTTAGCCCATGTATGTGTTGAAGTTAAGTAGCAAAAATGTCAACAGAGATCTCACAAAAGTTAAGAGAATAAATATTGTATTACTTTAGAAAGGCTAAGGCTATATGATGATTTCCAAGACATTGAAAGTTCCTAGAGACACAGCTCTCAGCCTTGTTTCTTAGCTTAAAGTGTGTTTTACCAGAAAATCTTTGAGGAAGTTGAAGAAAAAGCACAATATCATAAAATGTTTAATCAGAGCAACTGAGAAAAACCTGCAATGTACAGCCAAAGACTTGCAAGATGACCCGATGAAAGGAGGAAAACCATTTCAATGCAGTGTGTAAGAAGATCACTAGACAAGTATGGCCTTCATGTTGAGACATCTTGTAGAATACCACTCTTGATCAAGAAGAACAAAGGCCAACTTGAACTTGATAAAATTCATCTGTGTGGACCTGTGGAGCTCTGGAGGAATGTTATATGGAGTGATGTGACCAAACTGGAACTTTTTGGACCCATGGATCAGCGGTATGTCTGCTGCAAAACAGGCAAAGCTCATAAGCAGAAAAACACCATCTCCATCGTCAAACTTGGAGGTGGATCAGTCCTGTTATGGGGTTTCTTTACTGTAGAAGGAAGTGGAAATCATGACTGTATGAAGGACACCATGGATTCTTTCAAGTATCAGGCCATTTTGACAAGAATTGTGATGCCTTTGGTGCAAAAACTGAAGCTGATGATCAATGGACTTTCCTGCAGGCCAGTCATACCAAAGTACACATCCAAATCTACTTCTGCTTGGTTCAGGGATCAGTCATAGAATGTACTTGAGTGACCTGTTCAGTCTCCAGGCTTAATTCTCATTTCAAATATCTGGTTGAATTTGAAGAAAGCAGTGGCAATGTGAAAACCAAAGATTATCAGTGATCTGAAAGCTTTTTCAGGTGTGGAATGGGCCAAAACTGTAGTAGAGAGGTGACAGAAGCTTCTAAACACTTACAGAGAGCGTTTATTGGTGATTTTAAAGAATAAAAGATTCTGCACAAAGGGGGTTGAATAATTTTGAACATGAATGTTTAGAGCCAATTTGAATTTTATCATGATTTATCAATGTTCCATTCTCAGAATCACTCAAAAGTGTATTAACAAACTTTCTCTAATACTTTACTGATGCCTTTGTTAAATTGATTTCATAAAATGTCATTGTGTGATTAGTTTAGCAATATGCTAATGTACGACTAAAGGTATCGATAGAATTAAGTCAGTATAGATGCCATATTTTATTTGAAATGAAAACAAAAAGATATGAAAACAAAGATATTCCTTATTGAATATTTATTGGTACACTGATTAAAATGATTTTGTGTTGAAGTAATTACTACAGAGAAACAAATTTAATTTCTACATCAAAAAATTTAGTTCAGGCAAGTAAATTGTATGTTAGTACTCAATTTAAGCGTGTAGAAATTAAAGTTTGAACTTATACGTACATTTTACTTGGAATTGTTTATGTTTACAAGGATTCTTTTTGTAAATATCAAAGTTATGATCCAGTTTCTTCCCATCATGCAGTGGGGCATGAGTAATTAATAAGGTTAACATTTTCACTGTTTTTGAGTTTGATTTACAGTTTTATGGTTGCTTTTGTTGTTAGGATTAGTAATTTGCTATTTTGTGACATATGGAGTTAATTTTCTAAATGACCCATTACTCAAACACTATCCACAGATTGTTTTCGTCACTGTGTCTGTACCAAGTATTGAGCTCTCTGTGTTCATTTGGGTAATAATAATATTGAGTAGAGTTTTTATTTTAAAAAGGACAAGCTATCTACTTTCTTGCATGTTTGTAAGTGATCCACATGCTTAAAAACAGGACTTTTTGTCAGTGCTACATCGCTTAAGTAAAGTTTAAAAATGTGACTGAGTGAAACGTACTTAAGTATTGCAGATAAAATAAAATAAGAGTTTGAGAAATGATTCCTCATACTCTAACTGGTCATGTTAAATGTATTTATTTTCTTTGCTAATTTTACTTAACTTTTAAATTAAGGAGATTTTACTTAAGTCAATACTTGTGTAAAAAAACTTGCAAAATATATTACAAAAACATTTCTTATTGTTCTTATCCAGTGTACTATACTTAAAAAAAGTACTGGGG
Organism: Carassius auratus; assembly: GCF_003368295.1. Lineage (NCBI taxonomy): Eukaryota > Metazoa > Chordata > Actinopteri > Cypriniformes > Cyprinidae > Carassius > Carassius auratus. The sequence goes on along the minus strand of NC_039269.1, from coordinate 26,285,452 downwards.
ACAAACAAGTCTTTGATTATAATTTAAAGTGTGTTATTTGATATGACATTTAAACTTGATTTTACATCATTACAATTGTGTTATCACAAAAAATTTTAACAATCATATGTTTTAATAAAAATGGCATTAAGATATATTTTAGTCTGTATATTCAGCAGTACACTTTAACTATATTTCAAAGACAACAGAATAAAAGAACTTTATGTATTCGTATGATGTATATTATTAATTTCCTTTTTTTTCTTTTTTTTTTTTTTTTATATGAAGTAAATTGGTATTGACATTTTATTGTAACAGTAAATAATTCATTGTCCCCGAAAATCTTTGGATTTCTGTAATGATGCTAAAAAGTCAATAAATCAAATCAAATAAATAACAGCATATTAATTTATATATTAATTAAATATTACATTTCTAAAGTTGACCCGCTTACAGCCTTGTTTTCAAATTTCAAAGGGACAATTTAAAGGGACTCATGATCCTCCAAACCTGTATAAATATCTTTTTTTTTTTCTGTTCAACACAAAAGAAGATACAATTTACAGTTGCTGGTAGCCATTGACTTCTTTTTCTTTTCCATACTAGTCAATGGCTACCAGCAAGTTTGGTTATCCACATTTTTCAAAATATCTAACTGAAGAAAGAAACTCATACAGATTTGGAACAACTTAAGGGTGAGTAACTTATGACAGAATTTGTATTTTTGGTAAACTATTCCTTTAATATGGAATAAATCTACCCAAACTAAGGTCCTGAGGTCATGAGCTGTGGTTTGCCTGATATAGGAAGTTGTTTCAAACCAGCCCCATTTTTGGTTAGGATACTGAAGAAACCTACCTATATAGGCCAAAGACAGACTGGCAGCTCAGTATGTTTAGGATCAGATCAGAAATATAGCAGTACTGCACCTCATAACCCAATAACAAGATAGTTTGTATGTGCTACAGTCCTTTGAGCTTCACTGCCAGATAAGAAATAGAGTTCTGCTTGAGCAGCTCAATCTGGACGCTGTAATCACCCGAGGCCTGCCCACCATCAGCTAGATACACTTCTCCTTTCTATCAAACAGGTAGACAAGAGTACCTATATCTTGTTTTGGTCCTGCAGTCTTCCATCACTGTGTGTTCTAGCATGATCTAAAAGACAAAGCCTAAGATGAACCAACAGCAGCCAAAAATATGCCTCTGTAAGAACAGATTATCTAACCTTCTCTGAACCTGAACAGATTCAAGTACAAAATAAAGTCTGAGCAGTAGCTGAAAACAGAGGACGGAGACATGAGAGTATAAATATTTTACTCCCACACAATGTAACAACACCAACTAAACAATAAGTAATAGTTTTGTTGTAATAGCCTGTTTTTGAGTCTCCAAATCGAATTCGGCCCAAGCAAACAGAAGATTAGCATTGTATTGGTAAATATCATCCCTGAAATTAAATAGTGTGCATTTGGGGAATGAAATCACATTAGGTGGGATTGCAGCTGTGTGTCTGGCCATCAGTGATGGTTGAGAAGAGCTTCTACAGTTCAGAAATCCTTCCCTCCTTCTGATACTCCACTCTCCTGCTCTATTGTTAGCAAACACTCACAAATCCCTGTTTCATTAGAGCAGGAATCAAACGGACCCTCTGAAAATCCAAGAGCATCAGACGTGATGCTCATCTTATGGCAAACCACAGAACTTTGTTCAGAGTAGAGCTCCTAATTGGATAATCTGATGATTCTTTTGATGATAAAATGCACAACACGCAGTCTGTTAAGCAAGTATGTTGGATATTTTGCTAATCTACCAACTGGCCCAAAACTTTGATCATTAACCCTTTGACACACAATCGTCCCGCAGTGATTGTTCTACACTGGTCCCTGATGCGTAGAAACTTAAAAACTTAAACTCAAATTAATACTTGTAATTAGATTATACTACATTCTAAAATATATTTTTTGTTTTTTTATTTACACAATAGCAATAAATAATTCATAATTAATCGATTCTTCTCATTTCTCTTTTTAATCTTTTATTTTGACCGTTGTTATTTTTTTTTAAATACCCCCTTTAGTTCATTCATGAACCCCAGTTTGGGAAACCTACCATCGTAATGCAATATTTAATGCATTTCATGTTGTTAATAACAATGAATGTAATATATTTTCTACCTCTTTGTAGTTTTATATCAATATGGTACAAGATACTCCTATTTTAAATCAATGTGAAAAAATAAAAATAAACTAAAAGTAGTCAAAAAGTAATCTGATTATATTACCTAAAATGTTTAATGTAAAGGATTATGTTACTAACTTCAGTTTTTGTAGTGTAATTTGGAATCAGCAACAGATTTTGTAAGTAAACCCAGCACTGAGAGCATCACGTGATAAGCCGCTAAATTCAAATTAACTTTCATGCTTTGGCTGATGCTGGGCCAGAGCCTGACACACTCAGCGCTTGCCATATGCTGTCAAATGCATGTAGTAATTAGCATAATTTCAAAATGACGTTCTACTCGAAACTGTCCACATCCTCGGACTCGGAATACTGTGTTTCTATGGCAACACTATCAGCACCTAAATGAATCTGCAGTCAGAGCTCTCAGAAAATTCCTAGTTTACAAGTTGTAATTATGAGTTCTAGGAAAAACCTTCAAAAGTTCGCAATCAGAGTAATTATGACATGGTGTGAATGCACCTTATACATCTATAAATATTGTGGTATTCAACCAGAAGATGTTTATTTTAGGTTTCAGACATTTAAATACACATAAGTGCTATCAAAAACTACATTTATAGTTCGTAAAATACACATGGAAACAGCAATAATGCTGCCTTCATGTGCTATCGGAAATTTCCTACTTCCCACTTCTCAAGGTGTTATTACGAATTTGTCACGTTCAAGTGCATTGTCGTCGGAAAGAACAGGAATCATGGAGAACGGTCCATTGATCAGTACATTCTTGCCCATTTATTGGGAAATTTTTTTTAAAGCAAAATTAATAAGATATTATTATTTTAAATAAAATGTAGCATCTCATTCATCATATAAACATATAAATATTCAGCTAGCTGACGATGCTGATATTTTGGTCAAATATGCTGCATAAAGTTTGCAACAAATGGTTATTTATTTATTGAAATATACATGACTGTAACAATGAGAAAAGGCAATGAAAAGGTTGTGGGAAAAATTAGTAAAATTAATCAGTGATACAGCTATGTTTCTCTCTTCAAAAGAAACTCAAAACTCAAACACTTTTGAGAAACTCAAATTTATCTCTTGTTTCCCAGTTGTAAATATGACTGCAGAGGCTGCTGATAAGGTCTGGTGTTTAATCAAGCTACTTTTTGTGTAAACTGATGACTATTTTACTGGTTAATAGTGCATCTACATAACTGATTAAACTGACGATTATTTTAATAACTGATTGAGTAATCTTGCTAATCAAGTAACCTGCAATTATTTTGACAATTAGCATTCAAACAAGCAGCCAGACAGACATCTCAACAGGATTCCTCTATAGGTCTTAAACAGGTCAGTGGGGACAAACAATAGGTCAGTCTATTTACTAACAGCTTTGTTGAGCTAATATTTGTGTGTTCTTTTTTTTCACATCATTATCCTAGTGACGTGTTAATGTAAAAGTCTTGGAATCAAGAAACCTTGCCAATGTAGACAATCTACTGATTATTATGACGGTTAATCAAGTAACAGTTCTCTACCAACAAATTTGCAGATCAGCTGAGTATCATTGTGATCAAGCACTCTGTTTTATCGATTAATCTAGCTTTACATTTTAGGAAATGATCAAGTAACAGGCAAAAAATATATATATTTATATATTTTTTTTTCATCTGAATCCAGGCTAAGAATAATGGCAAAGCAATAACTTTCTATCATACCTAAAAATAATGCAATAGAGCAAACAAGGCATCAATCATGAAATTTGAGCACAAGATGATTGCAATTATAAAGAGTAATTTTAACCCTTTCATGAGTGTTAATCAGCACAAGCATAGGATAAAGGAAAACAGTCTTCAAGCTTCCTATAACTGATCTGAGACTACAATTACCTTCTCTGCCACTCTCTCTCTCACTCTCTCTCTTTCACTTCTTCTCCCTCTCATATATAATACTACAGGATTTGAACAGGAGTCTGATCCAGAATTAAGGCTTAGGGACAAATTGAAATACCTGGAGCTTTGAATACCCGCTCCAGAGAACAGCTTGTCCCCAATCATGTTTATGTGTGTAATCCTCAAATAAATGTCTCCATCACACGATTGGACATGCTTCACATATAAGAATATAAACCCATGACATCCCTTCACATCTAATCCAGATCCTCTCATATTTTTATCCTCAACAATGCAAAATCAATATTTGGCAGCCTGGCTGGAATTAAGAATGATACTTTATTATCACAGATGCTGATAACATTATTTACACATTTGGTTTATTTTACTTATGCGTATTTGTGCTTGTAAAATTGTACTGGAGAGGCATATCTTCTATTATAGTACTATGAGGATTTGATCATGTGTGTACTTTAATACTCTCAGAGGTAATTTTCAGCTGCCGTCTGACTAATGGTCTCTCAAGGGAGGTTATAATAAAATACATATACGTGAAGCTGTAAAAAAAACATCTACTGTCATCAAACCATTCATTCTGTGCTACTAAAAGTGTTCTCAAGTTTATTGAACTAGGCAGTGGCGGTTTCTCCATTAGGGTGATTGGGCGATGCACCACCAAAGTGTGAAAGGGAGGGATTTGTTTTATTTTACATTCAACCACAGTGTTATGCTAGCTTTCACTATTCTTGACTGTTTGTTCTGCCTCTAAATAGTCCAATCAGTGTCGAGTCGCATTTTGTGTATACCGCCCCTGACGGGGACAGCTATGCCTTTGTCAGCTCGAATTCAGTTATAGAAATAACAGAAATAATAACAGAAATAACATTCATTCATCGTAGCGATAAGGATGAATTGATAATTAAAGATTATGACCACCAAGAGCAAATTTAAACATCAAACAAAGTGCGGGAAGTCGTATAAACGATGATTTTCAAGGATGTGATATGAGTAGAGATAAAGGCTAATAGGCTGCGAAGTAGCTGACGCTTTATTCTGCTAATTTACCGCCATATTTTGTTCCATCGCGAGAGCATGACAGACATCGCATGGACAACTACAAGTGTCACGGAAATAGAAGGTGAAGAAGGTGAAAGGTGAGAAGGTGAAAAAACACGAAAGAGCAAAGACGCATATGGATAGTAGGGAGCAGTGTAATGTAAGGGAGAAATGTAAGTAACACGCATATAGAAACCTAAGGAGAGCAAGAGATTGATTCATTTTCAGTTCAGTTATCTTTACATCTTTAACTAGCTGTTAATTTATCAATTGAATGGGTGACCTATTCTTATTAATCAAGCAAACATTTGACACCACTGGAACTATGGATGTGCAAAACTAAATTTTTTGACTAGCCAGTGGGTTTCTGAATGACTAGTCTACCAGTTGGTGTAAAGGAAGTGAAGTAAGTCTAGTATTTTTAAAGTTTCAGATGTGTTTTTTTTTTAGGGTTGTCTGGACGTTGCACACAGTATTGCAGTAGTAGTTAGAAGGAAGTGCTATAACTGCACTGGCACAGATCCAACTTCATTACACTTCACAAAAAAAATCAATTTCCTGCCTCAGTATTACTGAACTGAAGACTTTATCTCAACAATGGTTACATGTACGCCTTGAAACAGGGAGGCAATGAATATACTTATTTCTTATTGGCTGTAAGTGACATCAGAGAAAAATGAAAGAGATATAATCAAATCCAAGCAAAACTGGCCACCAACTATGAATTATTTTGGCCCTTATAATTGACTCGCAATTATAATTGAATTTACATGCAGTACAGTTTACTTTTGTCAGCAAATGTACATTTGTTTGCAAGTGTTGCAGTGGAGACTTTGACATGAAAATAGGAGACCATTGAATGATTTCCAATTCTAGTCAGTTTGGTAAGGTCAGAGAGCATGCACACAACACAGGTCTCCAACATGGAGCCCACGGGTACAAATGTTCTCATTATTTGATAATTCCTTGAAATGTTTGTCAAACAATTAGTATTAAGAACAATCCTGTGGAATTAAAAATCCTGTATAATGTTGTGAGAAACCGATCAACCGGTTAGAATCAAGAACAAGATGTGGTATAAAACTAATGTGTGGAGTGTAGCTGTCTGGTTCTGAAAGTAAAATTCCATTCATTTTCTTTATAGAGGAACTTAGAAGCATTACAAGACAGACCTACTCTGAGCTTGAGATTGTTAATCAATCAAGTATAAGCATCAAGCTTTTTCAAAATACAAATTACAGCAGAAATTCTGGTTAAAAAACACAATACCCATTATTCTTTCCCTCCCTGAAGCCATTAATTACAAAGTCTTTGTCGTTAAGTTATTCAAATCAAGTTTGTACTTCTTTAATTCACTTTGTAGCTGACTGGTTTGGTTCATGGCTCATAAATCTTTTTTTTAAAATCCCTGTTTGGTAAATGAATGGGAAAAATAATGCTTGTGAGAAATCAAGAGTCAATCAGAATCAATAATAAATAACAATGATACAGTTATGAAGAAGAAGTGACGTGACATCCAGCCAAATATGGTGACCCATACTCAGAATTCGTGCTCTGCATTTAACCCATCCAAAGTTCACACACACACACACACACACACACACACACACACACACACATGGAGCAGTGTGCAGCCATTTATGCCGCGGCGCCCGGGGAGCAGTTGGGGGTTCGATGCCTTGCTAAAGGGCACCTAAGTCATGTTATTGTCGGCCCGAGAATTGAACGGACAACCCTAGGGTTAGGAGTCAAACTCTCTAACGACTAGGCCACGACTTCCCCATAAAAGATAATATAATGATTGCTGGAAATCTAGTTATCAGTAGAATGTTATTGCCTTAAGCATAAGTGTAAAGAAACAGCATGGATACAGCAGCTCTCTTCAGGTAGCTCTCAGTCACAATGTGACCGGAGACCTCCAGCCTACGAGTATTTGATCAAACATATAGGAGTGCTGATGCTAGTTTAACCTCAGAATAAAGAGCCTGCGTGTGTGGTGTGTACACGTTTGATTAGTAAAGTGCACATAAATGTGTGGGCTGTTTCCTAAAGACATCATTTAAGCAGCAGCGTATAAACATCAAACAAGCCTTTAACATCTTCACAGAAAACATAGTACCTCCTGCACAATTCACAAAGATCCTTCCTTATACTTCGCAGCAACTTTCCTTCAATCGATGCTAGATTTGTTTCTAGGCAGTGTAATACTTCACCGCTGACAAATTGTTGGCAATCGTTAATCTGAGTTCTCCTGTGTTTCGACCTCGGGCCTCGCAATATGTTTGCGATAAATGACGAAGAACACCATTTCATCTGCCACAGCTGCTCTGTTGAGTCTGAGCGTGATGTTAGATGAAAACGCAGCTCTTAACAACCTTTCTTCTCTGGGAAGGTTTCAGTCCAGCTTTCCTCAACAATGATTCATTTGGACTGCGTCTCCTCCGGGCAGAGCTCAGCGGAGCTTTGATCACCGAGCACAAGCCTCACAGGGGTCGGGCGGTGCTTGGCAAAGGGGCACGCCGCCATCTGGCATTAGAGCCCAAACATTAGAGATGCACTAGAATGAAGCTTCAGCAGTCAGCAGTGCTGTCTGTTCTGCTCCTTCAGGCAGGATTTCACCCTCGACTGTGGATTAATGATAGTTTTGCAGGTGGAGGAGAGAGCAATTCACCTTCTTGCTTGCATTTCGTATACGCCTCTACTCTATAGGACCTTGCCACAATCACTTAAGGCACAATCAAGTTCGTACAAGTCATTTCTGAAATTGATAAAGATCAATTAAGATAAAGCGATGCATTCTAATAAAGTTTGCCCACCCTCACCCTCAAGCCATCCTAGGTGTTTATGACTTTACATATCATACAATCAGAGTTGTATTAAAAGATTTCCTAACTGTTCTAAGCTTTATAATGGCAGTGAAGGTTTTTTTTTTTTTTTTTGAAGGTTTGGAACGTCATGAGGATGACTAATTAATGGCAGATTTTTCATTTTTGGGTGACATTTGTGACTATTTGACTTCATCCTATAAAAAAAAAAAACCTTTATCCTTTATCCAACTGTAACTCACTTTGGATAAAAGCCAAAATGACTCAATGTAAATGTGGGTGAACTAACACGTTTGAGTGAGTTTGTTGTGTTCAGAATGCCTTTAAAGTCTGTTATCCTCAGTCGTTTAGTGTATGGTGCCCACACTAATTTCTTTGGACCTGGTATGAGTCACATTTATAATGCCATGTGTAGTTATTTTTAAAGAGCCTGTCTCAAAATGGTCTGTTGCATTAATTTGCATTTGTTCTAGTGTGTTATGTATCTCTGTGTGTGAGTGTGTTCAAACAAGGTCACTGAATGAGTCAGTTTTTGTATTGTCACTGAATTTCTAAATAAGCAACAAGTCAAGCAGAACTAATCAAGACCAAACATTATTTATATTATCAATCAATGGTGTCACTCACAATTGTGCAGTTTCAACATTAACCTGAACATTGTATGAGCATTCGTTTTGGAAGAGAGGTTCTCGGGAGCATGTGTAAAGGTCACATCCTTTTGATTTTCCCAGCAAAAAAAAAAAAAAAAAAGAGAAAAAAAGTCTTTAGGCTTTCTAAACAACCTAGCCGGGGACGTTTGGCCCCTGCAGTTCAGATTTTCCTTACTGTCGTATGTGTTATATCAATTTTCAGCTTTAACCCAAACCATTGAAAAGGTTATCAAGTTTATAATGAAAATGTATCATGTCCATGTGCCTGATCTCCTGAATGTCAACAGGATTTAAGATAACGCTTGTTAACATACAGTTATTCTGTTTCGATGTGCACATGGATAACCAAGTTAACATGTTACCACATTAAACGATTAATATAGCTAATCGAGTTGAGTACTACATCTCTGTTGAAAATGATTGGCATGTAAGTATATTTCTTTCACATATAAATATTATACAGATGTTTAGAACGGTGTACTTTGAGTCTATGCTTTTTGTTTAGTTCCTCTGTTAGCCTTGAATGTGCTAAAACAGAGCTTGATTCAATGAATCATTCATTCCTACTGTGTGAGTTGTTTTGTAAAGCTGGACATTAATTGGTTTCTACAGTTTGACAACCATTTGAATGAAGCAGATATTTCAAGGTAAGCTGAGTTTATACTTCTGGTACAACTTTTGCAATACTAATTAGTAGGGCAGCACGATGTGTCGTTTAAGCATCGATATATCGCAATGTGCAAATCCACGATAGACACATCGCAGGCTGTAGTAGTTGATCCATTATTCATTAACCGTAACGGCCAGCTGTTCCCCGGCCCTTGACCATCAGAGAGTGAAAGTTTATAATTTTCATGTGTTTTTAAGTCCTGTCAGTTTAACAGGGCGCATATAAGAACAAGTAGAGAGAGAGAGTCTTGCTAAACTGCAGAGATAATTACACAACGCGTCTAATTCGCGAACTAATGATTCATTTGAACCGATTCAATTTAATGAATGGTTTAAACAACTGACCTGTCCAACACTGAACTCACAAGACGTCTGAATTGGTGTATATATAAAAAAATCTGTAACCCTTTACAATAATGTTCTATTTATTAAACTATTTAACTACAATATTTAACATTTACTATTACTAAACTGCACTTCTACAACATTGTTAATTTCAACATTTAGGCTATAGCCTTCATTGTTGAAATCAAAAGTTGTACAGTATTTGTTAACACAGTTAATGCACTGTGAAGTAACATTGCGAAAAACACTGAACAGCTGTGTTTTTATAAACTAAGATAAACAAAGATTAATAAATATAGGAACAAAAGTATTGCTCGTTGTAAGTTCATGTTAGTTAATTTGTTAACAATTCAAACCATTTTCTAAAGTTACAAACAATTAATTTACTCTAATTTAAATAATACTCTGATGTTTAAATCATTTAAAATGAGAATGTAAGTGTGCTCACCCCATTTTTGTTTGTAAGAATTTTTTTTTATTAGATTTCATATCGCAATATATATCGCAGAAAAATAAAATATCGCAATGTCATTTTTCCCCAATATCATGCAGCCCTACTAATTAGTACTCTATGGGTGTTACCAGTGATATTTAACATGTCTTTTGCTTTTGCAGAGTAAAGAATTCTGGACAGAAGAAATTGCGTATGTATTTGCTTTTTGTTTGTGTGTCAATGTTATTGACTTATGTTCAGATAATTTACTGGACACATTCTAAGGAATAAAATATTCATTATAATTATACAAACACACAATGAGTTAATCAATTTCACTTTGAAACAGAGTAAGTAAACTACTTGAAAACATGCTTTTAAATGAACCAAAATGTCTGACTAAACATAGTTTCCTACCTTTTTTTTCCAAGTCAAACCTACTCCATTTTATTTTATTTTTTTCATTATTCACTTTCAAAGCAAGACAACAATGCTATTAGAATGAGCTTGATTGACTTGGCACCAGAGAATGTTTGCAAACAAGAAGCTCTTTTTCACTTACATAATTAAGCCTGCTAGCAACGATGTGCCATAGTCACTGACATATAGTTAATTTAGCATTAATAATAAATGGGTCAGTCAGGATTAGGTCATTTCTATGCCTGTGCTCTGCTGAGTCACAGCCAGTCTGCAAAGCAATGTAGTTTTGTGATATGCCCTTATTACCGTATGATCAGTAATCCAATATTGGGGAAATAAAGAGACAATAAGTAGTTAGATTGCTTGTGCAGTGCCGTTCTGCCACAAAAAGAGCAAAGGCAAAACACGTGATGAAAACACCTGTCTAAGGTTGTCTGAAACAATGTTATAAAGTTACACTGTGATCAAACTAGACAAGATATGGGCCTGTACGTTTTAAGAGGGAAGAAGAGGCATGTGTAAATTTCTTAGCTAGAACCATGTTGCATCTCTTTGATGCAACATCTTTCTGTTTCTTCATGTTATTCCAGACGGACTGGATGATGGTGAGATCAGATCATTATTTAGTTCTGTGCAAACTTCATATAGCCAAAATTGTAAATTCTACTACTTGTTACAAGTATCGAAGAACCATCACTTCTACCACAAAAGACTGCTTTTTAAGTTATCTTCCTGATGTATCCAAATTCCTTAGCATATCCAAAACCTCAGAACAACTTGATGATGTAACAGAAACTATGGACTCTCTCTTTTCTAGCACTTTAAATACAGTTGCTCCTTTACGCTTAAGGAAGGTTAAGGAAAACAGTTTGACACCATGGTATAATGAGCATACTCGCACCCTAAAGAGAGCAGCCCGAAAAATGGAGCGCAGCTGGAGGAAAACAAAACTAGAGGTATTTCGTATTGCTTGGCGGGAAAGTAGCATATCCTATAGAAAAGTATTAAAAACTGCTAGATCTGATTACTTTTCTTCTCTTTTAGAAGAAAACAAACATAACCCAAGGTATTTATTCAATACAGTGGCTAAATTAACAAAAAATAAAGCCTCAACAAGTGTTGACATTTCCCAACACCACAACAGTAATGACTTTATGAACTACTTTACTTCTAAAATCGATATTATTAGAGATAAAATTGCAACCATTCAGCCTTCAGCTACAGTATCACATCAGACAGTGCACTATAGTATTGTATAAACTTGTTAAATCATCTAAACCAACAACTTGTATGTTAGACCCTATACCATCTAAGCTCCTAAAAGAGGTGCTTCCAGAAGTCATAGGTCCTCTTCTGACTATTATTAATTCCTCATTGTCATTAGGATATGTCCCCAAAACCTTCAAACTGGCTGTTATTAAGCCTCTCATAAAAAAACCACAACTTGACCCCAGATAACTTGTTAATTATAGACCAATCTCGAATCTCCCTTTTCTGTCCAAAATACTAGAAAAGGTGGTATCCTCACAATTATATTCCTTCTTAGAGAAAAATGGTATATGTGAGGATTTCCAGTCAGGATTTAGACCGTATCATAGTACTGAGACTGCTCTCCTTAGAGTTACAAATGATCTGCTCTTATCATCTCATCGTGGGTGTATCTCTCTATTAGTTTTATTGGATCTTAGTGCTGCGTTTGACACAATTTACCACAACATTCTTTTGCATAGACTTGAACACTTTGTTGGCATCAGTGGAAGTGCATTAGCATGGTTTAAATCGTACTTATAGAAACAGGTGTGAATCAGGTGGCCCCTATTTAAGGATGAAGCCAACACTTGTTGAACATGCATTTGAAAGCTGAGGAAAATGGGTCGTTCAAGACATTGTTCAGAAGAACAGCGTACTTTGATTAAAAAGTTGATTAGAGAGGGGAAAACCTATAAAGAGGTGCAAAAAATGATAGGCTGTTCAGCTAAAATGATCTCCAATGCCTTAAAATGGACAGCAAAACCAGAGAGACGTGGAAGAAAACGGAAGACAACCATCAAAATGGATAGAAGAATAACCAGAATGGCAAAGGCTCAGCCAATGATCACCTCCAGGATGATCAAAGACAGTCTGGAGTTACCTGTAAGTACTGTGACAGTTAGAAGACGTCTGTGTGAAGCTAATCTATTTTCAAGAATCCCCCGCAAAGTCCCTCTGTTAAAAAAAAGGCATGTGCAGAAGAGGTTACAATTTGCCAAAGAACACATCAACTGGCCTAAAGAGAAATGGAGGAACATTTTGTGGACTGATGAGAGTAAAATTGTTCTTTTTGGGTCCAAGGGCCACAGGCAGTTTGTGAGACGACCCCCAAACTCTGAATTCAAGCCACAGTACACCGTGAAGACAGTGAAGCATGGAGGTGCAAGCATCATGATATGGGCATGTTTCTCCTACTATGGTGTTGGGCCTATTTATCGCATACCAGGGATCATGGATCAGTTTGCATATGTTAAAATACTTGAAGAGGTCATGTTGCCCTATGCTGAAGAGGACATGCCCTTGAAATGGTTGTTTCAACAAGACAATGACCCAAAACACACTAGTAAACGGGCAAAGTCTTGGTTCCAAACCAACAAAATTAATGTTATGGAGTGGCCAGCCCAATCCTCCAGACCTTAATCCAATTGAGAACTTGTGGGGTGATATCAAAAATGCTGTTTCTGAAGCAAAACCAAGAAATGTGAATGAATTGTGGAATGTTGTTAAAGAATCATGGAGTGGAATAACAGCTGAGAGGTGCCACAAGTTGTCAAGCCACATGCCACACAGATGTCAAGCAGTTTTAAAAAACTGTGGTCATACAACTAAATATTAGTTTAGTGATTCACAGGATTGCTAAATCCCAGAAAAAAAAAAATGTTTGTACAAAATAGTTTTGAGTTTGTACAGTCAAAGGTAGACACTGCTATTTGCCCAATTGCACAGCCTTAAGAGCGTGCATATCATGAATGCTGGGTCTTGTTTGTTTTCTGACAATCTACTGAACCTACTGGTAACTTGTTTGCCACGTAGCAATAAAAAATATACTAAAAACCTTGATTATTCTGGTTAGTCACATTGTACTGCTATTATTTTGAACAATACTGTAGGTCCTAAAAACAGTCTGAATTCTTATTACTTTCTTTTAGATTTTAAGGGCCGGATTATAACCTGCACATTCACCATTAAACTCATCATATGCACCTGATCCACATCTCACTTACCAGATGCATTGTGGGGGGTTTTTTAGCGTGTTTGCAGCAGCAACTATAAAGTGATTTACAGAAAACATTAAGAGACATTTGAATTTAACGGCCGCCTCTCACAGGACTAAAGAAATTATAAATGTAGACAGACGCCAACTCTCTGCATGATTTTTCCCTAGTATAAACAGCATAATTTACATTTATGCATTTGGCAGACACTAGCTATAAACCAAAATAACTTGGTGGGCATTCAAACAGTGGCGGTCCCATCGATCTATCCATCCATCCATCTATCTATCTTTCTTTCTTTCTTGACTGACAGACAGACAGCCAAAAGTTTTGGCAGTGACATAAATTGACATCCAGTGATGGCAGTGACATCCTTGTTGATCCTGGAAAAACATTACAATCAACCAATCAGAATTGAGATAAGGAAATCTGTTTTAGGCTTACAATCAGGGTTAGGTGCCTCTACACTCCTGTTAATCTGCTATCATTTCTCACTGATTTTGATTTTGACTGATTGGAATAAATTATGGGTAAAGTTAGGTTTAGGTGTAGGGATTGGGCTAAGTCTATATTTTTGGACAATAATGTTGATCCATGATCATCAAAAGATGATGATCCAGGAACATATCTTACTTGGCAAAATCACGGCAACCTCCAGTCACTGTGTTCTTGTTAGCAATGGTTACCTTCATAGAAACACATGCAGCCATCCTTGTTTTGCATCAAAATGGCCTCAAATGCAAGGAAATTGCTACAAACAATATTACACCTGAAAGAACCATTTACCGGATCATCAAGAACTTCAAGGAGAGAGATTTGACTGCAGTGAAGAAGTCTTCAGGACATCCCAAAGTGTCCACCAAGTGCCAGGACCATCTCCTCCTGAGTAGTCAGCTACAGAATCATGTCTCCAGCAGTGCAGAGCTTGCTCAGGTAATGGAAGCACAGTGAGGACAAGACTTTTGGACAATGGCCTGGTGTCAAGAAGGGCAGCAAAGAAGCCACTTCTCTCCAAGGAAAACATCAAGGACAGACTGAAATTCTGCAGGACGTACAAGGATTGGACAGTAGAAGACATCTGGGAAATTGATTGTGCAGAGAAGAAAAGGTGAACGCTACCATGAGTCCTGTGATGTGCCAGCAGTTAAGCATCCTGAGACCATCCATGTGTGGGGTTGCTTTTCAACTGAGGGAGTAGGTTCTCTCATAATTCTGCCCAAAAACACTGCCATGAATAATGAATGGTATCAAAATGTCCAACGATCCATGAGCAGTATGGTAATGATCCATGCATCATCCAGCATGATGAAGCACCATGTCACAAAGCAAGAGTGATATTGTTTTTCAGTATACCATTAAACATGGAAAAATAAACTACAAATACTGAAGCAGCAAACTTTGCAAAACACAGATGGATGGATGGCTAGATTATGTGTTTTAAACATGTTCATATTGATTCTAAAATAACTAGATGGACCAATAAATACCATAACAAACGATTCCAACAAATCCATTTATCATTTTTAATAGACACTTTCTTTTTGGACCATCACTCAATAACTCTGTAAACACTACAGGTGTCATGATGGTCTTGGGTACAGAGGTGCCAGTTTAATTTAACAGAGCTGAGTGCTCTAAAAGCGGCTCACTCACAGATCACAATTTCAAAATCATTTTGATTCAGATGAAAATAATGATATCAGAGTGGGTGAGCTGTTTACTTTGCAATTAGTATGTCTGTTTCAAAAGTCTGACCCATATTTGCAGAATGTTTGTGAACACGACAGGCCAGCATTATCACATTGACAGAGTAATGAGCCAGACAGCGTGATTGCAACCTTTCAGGTGAACTTCCACTTCAATCTCACCGTTACCACGCCTAAAAACTCCACCCACACTCTTAAAATAAACATCCAAAAGGAGGTTTTCACAGCAATGACACTGAACAGCCATTTTTGGAACCTTTCAGCGAACCGTTCTAATAGAAGAAACATTTTTTCATAGTGTGAAGAACATCTAAAGAACCTTTTTCACAATAAAGAACATTTTGTGCAATGGAAAGATTCCATGCATCTAAAAGGTTCTCTATGTTACCATCAATGGCAATAAAGAACCTTTATTTTTTAAGAGTGGTGTTACTTTAGAAAGAGTTAAACATATATTTGACTGATGTATGGGAAACTAGATGCATAATTGCATATCCAGTTTGTCCTCTAAGTATATTAGCTTAACAGATTTGCACACACAAGAACTAATGAACAGATATGTGTTACGCATCGGTATATAAATTAGTATGAGCTGATTCCTTGATGTCAACTTCAAGCTCTCCTGCTCAGCATCCACTAATCTTCCCACAGCATCACCCTGACTAATCACAGATAATGGGTGGATTTGAACCACTGAGTTCCTAATACCCACAGGCCGCTAGCTCATGAACCCAGATCTCACAGGAAGGGGAGACACCTCTCAGACTGATATCTGCTGTAGGGATAAGGACACTTAGTTTGCTTAAGACACTAACCCCACAAAGGCCTATCCACAGGTATTCACATGCCAAGACTCCAGGACAAGTTACTCAAAGTCAGTGAAATTCTGTTGAAATCAAACTTGGAAAAACACACATCATGGAATTTTCTTTCTCATTCGTAAGAAAAGACTTACTCTAATGTTCAATATATGGAGCCCAGTCCACACGAGCAATCATTAAAGCTCAAAGTGATAGTCACCCAAAAAAATTCAAATTCAGTCTCATCCTCATTTCAAACTGTAGCCTACTACATTTTTTCTGTGGAGCACGAAAGAAGATATTTCACATGGTGACCACTGACAGTTTTGGAACAACAGTAGATGACAGCATTTTGGGAGGGTGAGTTATCCATTTAGATGAAAAACTGATCAAAAACCATAATGATTCTATCAAAAACCATGAGCAAATAACATACAACCACACATTTGGCCCACCCTAATAAACAACAATGCAAACTATTTCTGTGTGCAAATATTAGCCAATGTTTGTTTGTTTTTTGTTTTATGCATTGTGATGACAATTTAACTCTTTAAGAATCTAAATAAATTTAATAATTTAAAAATAAATTAAATAAGAAATTAAAGGCGGTACAACAAATGCTCATTTTTCTTGTTACAGTAATGAGACTATGGATTAGAGTGATGACAAAAAGGGTCATTTACAGATATAAATCTTAAAGATTAAATACGTTATTTGGTTAAAATTATATTGTTATAAAAATAATGCTGCAATGTAAATTGTAAAACCTCTTAAGGCTCTTAATTATAGACCGTTTTAATAATGTGCACTGCTTTCTGCAAAATAAACCAGAAACATCTATTACGAAAGTGAAAATTTTGATTTTAGGTTAACCTAAATTCAAAGGGGCAGCATGAGACTGGAAAATGCGTACGTAAATGAAATTACATAACTGCACATAACTTCCAAGAACCTTATAACAAACCTTGACTATCGACCAAAATGACTAATTGAGCATCCTAAGCAAAAAACAGTACATAATTGGTGCTAAGCTGTGTATAATATAACTGTACAGTCCAATCTGTAATGCATAATAATTTGGACAAACATACTTGTTATATTTTTCTACAATTCTCGAAAGGTAAAAGGGTTGCAAATGGTCTCTTCAGCAGTTAAAATTCAGTAGATATAGGCCTAGTTATGTGAACATCTCAATTCTATAATGAGAACACAGACATCTCATGAGTGTTTTAGCATCATTATGATCTTTGCTCTTCACAGTTTGCTACAGAAATCCTCCAGAGACACCTTCTTTTCAATAACATTCTCTTACACTGAGTCCAGGTCTAAAGGTCACTGTTCAGCGCTTCTGTTTTTTTTCCCACTCCGCTCTGTTTTGATTTACTGCCGTTTTCTTATTCCTTTTCATTCTATTCCAAACATTAAATCTTACATCTTATTCTCCTCTGGTTTTGCTCTTTTATTCTGCCGGTCCCTACAAGCCTTTCTCTGTGGTGTCTTTGCACACAAACGGGACTCGCACTCGAGCCAAATACAAAAGAGTTTTTTTGGGCAGACGGAGGAAATAGTGTGGAGCTTATGATATGACAAAACTAATTGAATTTGTATTGTGTAAATTTGAATTAATGACAAGTGTCATTTAACATTAAACTGAATATTTTGTGGCATTTAACATAGTTCTGAATTAGAATCTTTTTAACTTGAATATTAAACATTTGAAATTTAACACAACTGATTCAGAACTTAGAACCAGAGGCAGCAGAACCTATTTATTATAATCAATACTGTCTACACTGAATATGAAATTCCCAACAGCAAACGGATTCCCCGTTATTCCTGACATATTCCAAGCTCTTTGCAACAGGTGCTTTGCTGCTTCAAGCAGTCGTGTCCGTATAGTGTTAACTTACGCCGCACCGCATCCAGTGTGTCACTGATTATAATCAATGGGTTCTACTGTCTGTCCTGTGTAGACACGGTGGCATGCTAATCACTTTCACACCAAATATATTTCAAAACAAACTTCAGAGACCGCTGAGAAAGCTAGCCTAAAATCTAAGTATAAACCATAAATGTTTAAGAATCACTTAGGCTACCTCTGGGTGATTGATGGTCAGGTAGATCTTGAACCGCACGCTCAGCGTCGCTCGAGCCAGAAAACTACTAATTGGCCAAAATGCTTCGTTTGACTTTTCTGAGATCACCGGTAACCTACTTTCTATATGATCTGAATTTGTGCATTTTGAATTTGATGTTCCAAATTTCCTCTTCATCTTGAAATGTTAAAGCTGTATTTTAAAAAACTGGATATCTACAAAAAATATTCTGCCATTCAAAATTTGGTACCTACTGCGCAATGTGCCGTCGGAGTGACGTCTTTTTTGAATGTAATTTTTGGACGCCCAAATTCGGTCCAAATGACGTCCAAAAAAATTACCCAGTTCAAAGATCAAATGTTGAAAGTCAAGAGAACATCCAAGTTGGGTCATGGTTAGACATCCATATAGTGGACCTAGTTTGGATGTCGAATAGATGTTTAGAAATGGTCATGGACCGACGGACCTAATATAGACATGATCTGCACGTCTATCTGACGTCCAGTGTTTAGTGGGTACAGTGTAGTATCATTGGACTTATTTGTAAGCTTTCCTGTGGACGTTTTGGAAACAGCCATTCAGTGTTCTTGATATGAAGCCTTTAAATCTCACATTTAGTTTTGTTTGGAAATTTTTTGTTTTTCTAACGCAGAATCACATGAGTGTTCACTTTATGCTTGTCTCTGAGATGAAGGAATCCTTCCTGCCTCCTCTGTCATACAAAATCACATGCCAAAATGACACAGCTTTAAAATACATTTTAACGCTTTGCTCTTGACAAAAAGAGAACCCTCATTTCCACAAACACAACACCTATGTTGTAAAACTGCATTTTAATTAATTATTCTGGCTGGTTTCCTGCCCTGCTGATTATAATCACACTAAAAAGAGGAAAATATGGGAGAATTACATAAAAAGAGGTTAATATGTTGGATCAACACTTGGCACAGCTCAACTCTTTTTGTTTCTGTGCCAATTTTTTGTGGAACAAGGTGTGGAGTTTTGGACCAGGATCAATTGTCCATGTATCCAAAAAAAAGAACATACATTTTGATTACTGCAGAAATCAGTCTACAGTTTGGTGCTTCAGGTCCCAAAAGTGAGCCAAAATTAATAATTATTTAATTTAATTAATTTTTATAATTTTTAATAAACGTGTATAATTTTGCATAGGTTTGTATAATAATAAATTGATAAACAACAATGAGTCATATTCAGAGCTCATGCATTTATTTGATCAAAAACAAAGGAAGTCAGTATGTGAAATATTATTACAATTTAAAATAATTTATTAATGTGCACAAATATTTCATATGAATCTAAATGGTTAAAAATGTTTATGCCACTTTTTGTTTTTGTTTTCTGCAGTTTTTTCAGTTCACTAATATATTTATATTAGTGTTGTCAAATGATTAAACGTGATTAATCAGGCATATATATATATATACCAAATATTCTAACTAGGTTTTACACAACCTTTAACCTGAGAAAGTAGATTACTTTAGATATTACTATACTCTGCTGCACAGTATGGTGCTTCGGGACCCAAGAATGGGCCAAGAGTAATGAATTACCATGTTGTTGTTGTTGTTGTTTTTTATGATAAACAACTATGGGTTGCATTCGAAAGTAAAATCTGGGTCCTGAAGCAAAATCGCTGCTACCTAATCTGCTGCTTATCCCATTTATCACTTTTGACTCACTTTAAACTCTCAGTCTCAGATTATTAATCATTTTAAACTGCAGAAAGACAGTTCAGCACGACTCAATAAGCCTGACAAATATGACTCATCTTCGTGACACTTGATCAAACGGCTGTGTTCGCCAGTGTGCGCTATGGAGAGGGCAGGTCAAGAATCAAGAACTCATCACATGACTCTACACACATACGCATGGCCTTGTCATGCATTAGAGGTGGTTATATACAGCGTGCGGATGAATCCGTTGGATTTGACATGGGGGTGGGGGTGCTGGTATAGGGGGAGGATAAAAGGGACATGGGGGGATGGGATGGGATGGGATGGGATGGAGGAGCATCAGGGGAATCCATTGGGACAGAGGTCAGCCGTGTCTGTGCCAATAGTTGTTAGAACAAGACAAGGAATTATAGATCAGGATCAAGAATCTCTTCATCTAGTTGCAACACCAGAAAATCAAACTGGCTTATTTTTCTAACAAAAAAAAATACTTCTAGATCTACAGCACCTAATTGTGTGCTTGGATCAATGAACAAAGTGGATATAAAAAGCATTTCCCTATTATGACAGGCAGGATCCCACATGGACGTGTTGCACTGCTTGGATGCAATAACTTCAGACTGCATGACTGGCCTTTGTTGAGAAAAATTGAAGGAGCAGTCATAACAGTAAACTCAACAGGCGCATGATGCGGTGACACATAAATTGCTTAAGAAAACAAGCTCTCACTGTGACCTGTTTTCAGCCTGGTGCCTTTAAAAATAACCCGATGCAATGAGGCAAGACACACTTGATAAAACCCTCTTAAAAGAATGAGAGAAAGTTATTGAACAAAACACGCACATGGATGGGTCTTTTACTGCAATTAACCATCTAATGAAAGAAAAATTCATGGAATGCTGGGAATTTCTGGCTGGATGAATTCCACAGTTTTTGTTTTTATAGCTTATACTCCAAAAACTGTAAAATCATATGCAATACATTTAAAATCTTCAGGTACTCTCCATTACTATGGTCTAGTTCTCATATACATCTATGTATATAAACAACAGGGGTCAGTAAGATTTTTATCCAGAAGGGACATATCAAATTGATGTTTTGAATGTTAAACGCTGATCTTTTACTGAAAAATGTATTGGTAATAATATAAAATGTCCACTAGACTAGAGTAATGATGCTTGAAAAATCAGCTTAGCCGCATCACATAAAATACATTTTAAAGTATATTCAAATAGAAAACTGTTACTTTAAATTGCAATAACACAATATTAAGTTTTTATTGTATTTTTGATAAAATTAAAACTAACAAATCTTACTGATCTCATATGAATTTTGGCACATACATTAGTTTTTATGTATTAAAGGTTTCTAATATGTACACACACACACACACACACACAAATCGAATTCAACAATAAAGATTAATGGAGCAAAGAGAATTTGATTCTAATTGTGATGCTTTTGGACATTTGTTTAAAGTGCACAGTACAAACGTCCGTAATTAAAGCCAATAAATGCTGATGCATGTGGTCTGGTCTGGTTTTTGTTTGCTGTTGCCCTCTCTCGTCAGTGTGAGATAACGCTACTCACAGCAGTTCTCCTCGTCGCTGTTATCCGAGCAGTCATCATCATCATCGCATCTCCATATGGTGGGAATACATCTCTTATTGTTGCACTGAAACTGTCCATCCTCGCACTCCGTTTCAGCGCCAGTTTCATTACCTGTGAACGACAGTTGAGAGATTTACAGTCACCAACGACATAGACATACTACAGCACGATAAACCGAGCGAATCCAAAACACAGCGCGTGCTTTGAGCAGCAATTCTAGAACTGCACGCGCAATTCAATAAAGCCTTGACAAAGAAGAAAACACACACAAATATTTCTCTTTCTTTCAGTGCTATTACAGATTAACATGTTTCTGTGGATACTGATGCTCATGAAACAATAAACACATTTGCCTGCAAATCATAGCTACTACTATTCTACTCGTGTTACAAATGAGCTTTTTCAATTAAGGTTTTTGGTTTGTTTGTTTGTTTTAAGGCAGAAATGTGGAAACACGCGTTTGCAGTGTGTGTGTAGGATCAGGAGTGTTGAGTCTCTCGAAACAGCATCATTTAACGTTACTCAGTCCATTGAAATAGACTCCGGGTAATCACATGTCAAAAACAGAATACAACAAACCTTTGGCGTAGTATAATTCCCAAAATAAAACATGAAAAAATAATAATTTCCCAATTTTTGTCCACATTTCCGAAACGGGTTATAGAGTGTTCATCCACAAACAAAAGCGCGTCCGGATGGCGTCGCTCCTTCACTGAAGCTCCCAAAGATTCACTGGCAATTTGAACCAATGACGACATCAAACGTAAGCGAGTTTGAATAATAACTGCCCTGAAAATAATAATAATAATAATAATAATAATAATAATAATAATAATAATAATAATACTGCACTGAAGGGCAGCGTGCTACCAAACAACATTTATAAAATGAGTCAAAACAATACAATAATTGTGGCATTATTAATATTGTAAGGGATTAAATAGCATTTAAAACAAAGGATCCATTATAAAGTATTTGTTTTAATTATTAATTTAGTTAGTATGCACTAAATAAATATTATTATTTATTTTTCTTTGATATATTTATTTATTAAAGAGTAACATAAGTTATCAGCCTAGAATTTGGGTTAAAAATTTTGTCTACAATTTTGGTGTCCCTTGGAATTTATTTACAAAGAAAAGGCAATAAAAACATTAAATTAGGCTAAGCCTATAGACTTAAAATAGTATTTTCTTGTTAAACTTACTCAAATAACCTTAGCTTTGTATCAACTTGTGTGTAAATTTCATTGTGTTTATTAATTTGATATGCTAAAGTGACTTACGATACAGTTAATTCAATTTCCTTGTGAATTTCCAAATGCATATATTGAACATGCATAGAGTCCATGGACAATTTAGCTTAAAAAAAACCCTGATGAAACCCTGCACCACCCCTCCGGGATGTTCACACAAATTTCCTTAAAAACGTATCACCCTGAAGCAATATGGGAAGGCAGAAAAAAGCATGAGATGATCAGTTTTTAAATTGCATTAATTATAATCCTTATTAAGATAATGGGGTTAGGTGACCTTGTAAAAGAGTTACAGTAATATAGCACTGCATCTGTGGCACTGTGCAAGCGTGAACTATTCTGTCAGTCACAACTAGGCCAGAGCCATCCTGACAGGATAATCAGTCATTTTAATAGCAGTAAGATGGGACTGAAGCCCCTCCTCCAACTGCTTAACTATGTATGCAGCCAATGGCAACAAGGTATTCAAAAGGAAAAATGTACATGGGCAAAGACCCTATTGTCATGAACTCGGCATACCCAGATTATGTAAACAGGCAGCAGGTGGATGCCAATCTCCCTTCAGGGATCCACTGAACTGCCACTGAAAGAAAATGTTTAGAACAAGTTTTAAAGAATTTGAGCAGATGCATTAAAGGAATTCACACAAAAAATAAACAATTTCTGAAAGTTTACTCACCCTAAGGCCATGCAAGATGTAGATGAATCTGTTTCTTCCTCTTTTGTATAACACAACTTGTATAACACAACTTGATCATCAACGGATCCACTGCAGTGAATGGGTACCGTCAGAGAGTCCAAACAGCTGATAAAAACACCACAATAATCCACATCGCCAGTCCGGTAACCTTGATTTTGCCAAGTAAAACATCTTTTGATGATCCTGGATCAACAGTATTGTAAAAAAAAATATAGACTTAACCCAACCCCTACCCCTAAACCTAACCTTACCCATAATTTATTCCTAAAATCAGTGGGAAATGATAGCTGATTAACAAGGGAGTGGAAGCACCTAACCCTGATTGTAAGCCTAAAACAGATATTTCCTGAAAAGTTATATCTCAATTCTGATTGGTTGATTGGAATGTTGTTCCAGGATCAACAAGGATGTTGATCCAGGAACATGTTGTTGGTGAAATCACGCTCACCCGACGTCCCCACCAGTCCATCGATTAACGACTTGTGAAGTGAAACATTTTGTGTTGGCATAGATCCATCATAAAACAGTTTACCTTTGAACCAGCTCTCATTCTGATGCTCTCTTTGCTTATCTGCATTTATTTGATTAAAAAAATACAGTAAAAACAGAAATATAGTGAAATACTGTTCCAAGTGTTTTCAATTTTAATGTGTTTTGAATGCAACTTATTCCTGTGATGCAAATAAATCATTACTCCAGTCTTCAGTGTAATGATGTGATCCTTCAGAAATCATTCTAATATGCTGATTTGATGATCAAGAACTATTTCTTATTATCAGTTTTAAAACAGTGTTTGCTGCGTAATGTTTTAAAATGGTGAAACTATCAGTCAAGTGAAGTGAAGTGAAAGTGAAGTGACATTCAGCCAAGTATGGTGACCCATACTCAGAATTTGTGCTCTGCATTTAACCAATCCAAAATGCACACACACAGAGCAGTGAACACACACACACACACACACACACTGTGAACACACACCCGGAGCAGTGGGCAGCCATTTATGCTGCGGCGCCCGGGGAGCAGTTGGGGGTTCGATGCCTTGCTCAAGGGCACCTAAGTCGTGGTATTGAAGGTGGAGAGAGAACTGTACATGCACTCCCCCCACCCACAATTCCGTCCGGCCCGAGACTAGAACCCACAACCCTTCGATTCCAACCCTCTAACCATTAGGCCACGACTTCCCCGTCAAGATTTGGGGATAGTACAATTAAAATAATAATAATACTTAAAATTCATCAAGGATGCATTAGACTGATTAAAAGTTACAGTAAAGGCATTATATTGATTATATTACAAAAAATATATTTATAATAAACGCATTTTATACTCAAAAGTGTATCAGGGTTTCCATAAAAATATTAAGCAGAAAAAAAAGTTTTCAACAGAGATTTCATAAGAACCATTATAATTTAGCACCAAATCAGCATATTAGAATGATTTCTGTATTTGTTATAAAAACAAATGTAGCCTTGGTGAGGATACCAGTCTTAAAAAAAAAAAAAAAAAAAACATTATAAATTCGTGATTATTCCAAACTTTCGGTTTCAGCTTCATTTCTGCGTTATTATTTACGTATGTTAGGTCAGATATATATATGGTGATATACGTCAAATTGTAATCTACGTCCATCATATTTTATTCATAAAACAAAAGCTTTAACATAAAATTACAATTAAATAAAAATTACAAGGTTTAAATTCAGTATGTGTTAAAAATATTTATGTGTTTTAAAAATAACCATGTCAAAAGTTTTATTTAGGAGAACGGATACAACTTTGGGAATTTCCCGCTTTAGGGGAATTACGCTGTCTGCAGTTTCCAGACATGCCTAATAAGCGTCTGTTCTCACGCTGCTGGAGCATCACGTGACTTCAACACTTTTTTTCTTTTCTTTTTTTTTTTTTTCATTAATTTGGCGGACAACCCCTGCACACGAAATTTACTCAAATGTAACACATTAATCTGGTATTTCAAACTATTTTTGAAATTGATATTTAGCGGATTTTCGTGGCAATGGCAAATATTCCAGCGGCAGAAAAAGCGGCGCGCAGCCCGAAATGCGCGAGATGTCGGAACCACGGATTTATCGTACAGTTAAAAGGCCATTCGGGAAAATGTCAGTTCAAGCAGTGTTTGTGCTGGAAGTGCTCTCTCATCAACGAGCGGACGAGAATCCTCGCGTCTCAAAGGCGGATCAGAACCGAGCCACCAGGTGCCGAGCGACCCGAGCAGACCGATTTATCCAGCGGAAAAACGGTCTCCGCGGGTAACAGTAATTCAACTAACGGGGTAACGTTACCGTTAAACGGTGAAACCGACAACAGCGCAAGAAAGAAGAGTACTATTGTTAAAGCGCCCGCTGACGATACAACGTACACCGAGCTCCGTGCGCCTGTAAGCACGCGCGGTCCCGTTAGCGCGATTAACTGTGAGCCGAAGACACCGGCGGGACCGAGCGCGCAGGATTGCGCCATTGGAGGTTTGTGCTGTTTTCACTAAATATAGAATTTTTTTTTTTTTTTTTTTTACTTATTTTCTAACCAGTAATAATTTTATTTCAATGGAAACCTTTACTAGTAACATTATTAATATAAGGTAGGCTACATGTTTTTGGAAGGATCTTATTATAGCTTAATATTAACAAACATTATAGATTATAAATGAAAAGGCATCATTGTAGTTTTTCTACATTCCATATACAATTGATACAGAAAATCGATATTTAACGAAAAAATAAAATTATTTAAGTGGTACCGACATTTCTAAAGCATTTAAATGTATTTTGTAACATTGCTAAAAAAACAAATTTATAAGCGCATTTACCTTAATAATTATCTTTTCACCTTAATAAACAATTTCTGCTTGAACAGACTTAATAATAACAATACGTTTTTGTACGCATATTTCCGGGAGTAAAATGGTTTATAGATTTAGTTTGAATAAATATTAGGTGATACAACTTTTAAATATCTTAAATGGTACCAAAAAGTCTTAATTATCATTAAGAGTTCTTGAATTTGAAAACATTGTGAGACACCTGCCTAATGTGATGATTAAACTCCACATGGCGATGATGTAATAAATTACCTAAATTGTTGCAGGCTCCACAGGTTCTGGGTTTTCACAGCAGTTAGCAATCAATAAATAACTGTTTGATTCATACTTACTTTATTGTATTTTACAGGGTTGCCAACTCTATTTGTCGTGAGACACCTGACAACCGTGGTTGCGATATGAAATAGTCTCAGCTTACAAATTTCGTACGCTTTAATAGGCTACTAAATTCTAAAAATAAATGTCGTTTTGGCGCACTTAATGTGGCGTAAATCGTAAAATGAAGTGCTTCAGTTAAAACCAGAGCCATGGAAAGAGAGTTGCGCCAAGCTTTGATCTCGTCACGTGATCCATAAGAGCTCTCTGAACAAACCAGCTTTAACAATATGATTTGAATATGTTTAAGTAGGATAGACGACAGCTTCATTATACAGGTATTATTTACAGCATTTTTTGCTAAACATTACAGCATATTATGCATTGATTATTATGTCGGTGACATTTACAGTATCATTTTATTCTGGAAAGTGATGGAGGCAATATTAATATGGTTTTATTTACCTTCAGGTATTGCTTTCTGATAATGTGAGCATACAGTTTAACTATATATATTTATTTATTTATTTATTTATTCAGTTAAATAAGTGTTGTATATTTTAGTTCAATAATATTTATTAAATATTTTGAGGAGATCTTTTGATACTGAATACTATTTGTGTAATAATTATGGTCCATTAATGAATTAAAGGGGTCATATGATACTGCTAAAAATAACATTATTTGGTGTAATGAAATGTTTATGCACTTATGCACTTTACAGTTCAAAAAACACATTATTTTCCACATACTGTACATTATTGTTTCTCCTCTATGCCCCGCCTTCTGAAACGAGTGGATTTTTACAATTCTCATTGATCTGAAAAGCGAGGTGTGCTCTGATTGGCCAGCTATCCAGTGTTCTGTGATTGGCAAAATACCTCAAGTGTATTACGGAAATGTTACGCCCCATAACATATTGTGATGCTACGAGTGAGCAGAGGCGGTTGGGCTTGAGAACAGTGAGGTTGGTGGATTCTATGAAGGAGCGTCCGTTGGGCTTGCGGCAACCACATGTGACAACCCCAGTCTGGACTCCGCGGTGAAAGAGATGTGGGGGCGTGTTAGAATGAGCCGTTTTAGGGGGGTGTGGACGAGTCTTAACTTTGATAAAGAATATCTCTTTGGATTTGAGACTTTAGTTTTTGCAACTTTACAGATCTTCTTTATGCACCAAGAGCTTGTAGCACTCCAAAGAGAAAGGAAAAATTGAAATCGCATCATATGACCCCTTTAAAAAAAAAAATCTAATAAGTCTATTACTTTATTTTACTATATTTTTAAATAGTATTTTTTACTCCATTACTTTAATTTTCATTTGTAATGCCATGGTTTTCTCACTAGGTAGCTATATGGCTATTTACTAAATATATCTAGAATATTGCTGGTCTTACTGTAGCATGTATATGTAGCATATCGTGCAGCAATCATTTTCCATCGACTTCCATCTTGGGCGAGAGCTTCAGAGTAGGCCCATGCCGTGTTAAGTGTCTTTAGATCTTGTAGGAACGTTCTTCTCCAGGCGTTCTGAGGGCATCCTTGTGGTCATTTGGCGCCAAGGGGGACCCATTGCATGGCCCTCTTGGGGATCCAGTTGTTCTCCATATGAAGGATGTTGTCGGCCAGTCGGAGTCTTCTACTGGCAATGATGTTATGAAGTTTGCATGTGCCACTCCTTAGAAGTACTTCTTCACTGGTCATGTGATCATAAAATCGGATCTTCAGAATTCGGCATGGCCAACTCTGCTGGAAGACTTGTCGAGCTTGTTGTTGATGCTTCCTGATGCCTTCCAGGTCTCACTGGCGTAGATGGCTGTCGGAACCATGATCGCAAGGACCAGATCTTGTTCATCCTCCGAAAAACAGCTGCCGCCTTCCCAATGCGTCTGCCTCCATGTCGCCATTCTGGGAGATCACACTACCCAAGTAGGTGAGCTTGTGTACTTCCTCCAATTGCTGTGTTGTCCGACTTTGACACCCCATGTCTGGTCCGTGTTGCTCACATGCATGATCTTGGACTTTTCTATCCTGATCCTGAGGCCAACTTCGCCTGCTTCTTTTTCCAGTGCAGTCGTGACATGCTGCTGCTTTGGTTTATCTTCTTCGAGCAGGGCAATGTCATCGGCGAAATCCAGGTCACCAAGACGATCGAGTTCAGACCAGTGGATGCTGGCCCCAACACGTGCTCCAGCTCACCGCACAGGCACAAAGAGAAGGGTGATGCCCTGCCAGTTGATAGACTCAGAAATAATGCCTTTCTTGGGGATTTTGTCTATGGCGCCCCTTCGCCAGTCCTCTGGGACTTCACCATTCCGCCAGCATTTGTTAAAGAGCGACTTTAGCTTGTGGTGGTTGAGTCTGGTTGATTGAAATGTTCCATCCACCGCTTGTTCTGCTCGTCTTGGGCAATCAAAAGCTTTCCATTTTTGTTCTTGATTGGAGTTACCCTTTGTTCCAGTCAATTCATGGACTACAAGGTCTTGGAGTCATTTCGGACAGCAGCTTCCTGCGCTTCGGCACCTTTACACTCTAGCTTTTCCTTCTTATCTGTTCCTTCTGACAGCTTTTCTTCACAAGTCTGTCCAGACTGGCATATCTTCGGCTTTCCTCTTTCATCTCATTCATTGTTTTAGATTGGTTCCTTTTAAGCTTCACGGCTTTTCTCTCATCTATGAAATTCCACGATCGATCTTGGATCCACTGTTCCTTCAGTCTTCCTCAACACCTCCCAATGATGTTTTGGACGCACTCCGTGGTGGTAAGTCTGAGATCCCCAGAGGTCTTCTACATTCGCCATCTCTTCAAGAGGGAAGAAGCGGGGAGGTGTCTTTGAACTTCTTGATCGTGAACAGTTTCCTTGGTATGGGCTGCCTTTGGTTACAGACTTTGAACTTGATATCCTCCCTGATTAGGTAATGATATGATAAGATCCAACATCTGCTCCTCTGTAGACCCTCGCTTCATGTTATTATGACCTCCACTTTTGGCTGACCCATATGAAGTCAATCTCGTTGAAATTTCGCCCATCTGGTGATCTCAAGGTCTTCTTGTGGATTTGCCAGTGTTGGAAGTACAAGTTCCAATTGCACAACCCGTTATATTGGAACGATGCCAGCTGCTCCCCATTGTTACTGATGAGGGCAGATGACACGTAGGCACAGATCACAGGTTTTGAGTCCTTGGCGACTGCCGCCCAACTGGGCATTGAAATCCCCAATCAGGATCTTCAGGTCGTGATTTGGGATGTCATAAAAGACAAAACGACTTTGCGACGTCATCCTCACTGTCCGTAGGTGCATAAACTTGTACCACTGTCGCTTTGGAGCATCCATAGGCAAAATGGGCTGTGATGATCCAATCGTTGATGGGCCTCCAGCCGAGGAGTGCTTTCATCGCTTGTTTGCTCAGGACAAGGCCTAATCTATGATCGTGCCATTCTTCATGACCCGCGTACAGGATGGTCTTGCCATCACTGCTAATTCGGCTTTACATCTGACATACCTCTGACCTTGCTGACACCAAAGATGTCCAAATCATTTACTAATTTGTTCATACTGATAAATTAACATCAATTTCAGTACATGTTGAATAAAACATGTATTGACTATTTTAAAAATGCTGTATAGTCTGACCCGTTTAATTCCTCTGGTCATACAAAATATTCTTCATTTGCATAAAATGAGTTAATTTAGAGGTGAACTCACGCAGCAACATTGTTTTTGTCACATGTTATAACACATTTACACTATAATAAATATATTAAGTGATCTTTCAAACATTATGTAATTTCTCAGTCTTTTTATTAGAAAGTGTTACTGAATATTGTATAATACTGTATATATCCACAGATGCACCACCTTTTCCTGGAGAGTACAAAGTTAAAGAGGCAGCTCCAGGGCAAATTTATCCAGCAGAAATGTTCGCAATGCCTCTTCCCTTGTACCAGCATTACCCGGACAGATACATGTTCCCGGCCGTGCTGGTGACCCTCAGACCCCCTGCACCAGGAGCCTATAGGGAACATGTTGGATTTGTTCCCTTGCCAGCAGGAGCACTGTCCCATCCGTTGGAGACTCCTGAATGGCAAGTATGTTTCACAGGCATGATTGTTCTGCAATGGCATCCATTAAAATTCCTACAAACTATTATGTTGGTAAGACAAAGACAGCATTGTCCATTGTAGTCAATGTTTGAACTAGTATAAAATTGGGTGAGCTAAGTCTCTGATACATAGATGATCAATGGCTTGGGGTCAGTAAATATTTTTAACAGAAAATAGAACTATTATTAAGCTAAGACACATTAAATTGATCAAAAGTGACAATAAATACATTTCTAATGTTAGAAAATGTTTCTTTTTCAAATGAAATGCTATTTTTTCAAACTTTCTAATCAAAGAACAACTTTTTTCAACATTGTCAATTAGAAGAAATTTGTTTTAATGTTTCTGTTGAAAATTCAGGAATATATTACATTATAATATATATATATATATATATATATATATATATATATATATATATATATACATTGCCGTTCAAAAGTTTGGGATCAGTAAGATTTTTTATGTTTTTTAATGGAGTCTCTTATGCTGTATTTATTTGATAAAAAAATTCATATTGTGAGATATTATTTAAATTTAAAAAATGTATATATATATATATATATATATATATATAGCTAAATTTTCAGCATCATTATTCCAGTCTTCAGAGTTACATGATTCTTTGGAAATCATTCTGATATGCTGATTTATTATTGGTGCTGAAAACAGTTTTCTTTTTTTCTTTTTTGGAAACTGCTACTTTTTTCTGGATTCTTTTTAATGAATAAAACATTAAAAAGAACACCATTTATTTAAAATTAAAATATTTTCTAACAGTATGAGTATTTACTATCACTTTTTATCAATTTAACACATCCTTGCTGAATAAAAGTATTCATTACTTTTAAAAAATTACTGACTCCAAACTTTTGAACAGTAGTGTATATTGTAACACAAGATTTCCATTTTGAATAAATGCTGGGGTTTCTTTATATTTCTTTTATTTTTGTTTGTAAAAGAGTCCTGAAAAAACTATCACAGGTTCCAAAAACATGAAGCAGCACAACTGTTTTCCAGCACCGATAATAAATCAGCATATCAGAAAGATTTCTGAAGGACCATGTGACACTGAAGACTGGAGTAATGATGCTGAAAATGCTACTCAGCCATCACAGGACTAAATTATATTTTAAAGTATATAAAAACAGAAACTGTCATTTTAAATTGCAATAATATTTCACAAAATAACAGGATTTTTTCTGTTTTTGTTTTGTTTGTTCTTATCAAATACAGCCTTTATGAGCACAGGAATCTTTTTTTACCAAATTTTAAATGGTAGTGTGTGTGTGTGTACGTATATATATATACACACACACACTCTCTCTCTCTCACCGGCTACTTTATTCAATTTCTTGGTAACACAAATTGCTAATCAGCCAATAACATGGCAGCAACTCAATGCATTTAGGCATCTAGATGTGGTGAAGACGACTTGCTGAAGTCCAAACTGAGCATCAGAACGGGGAAGAAAGGGGGTTTAAGTGACTTTGAACGTGGAATGGTTGTTGGAGCCAGACGGACTGGTCTGAGTATTTCAAAAACTGCTGATCTACTGGGATTTTCACACAGAACCATCTCCAGGGTTTACGGAGAATGGTCCAAAAAAGAGAAAATATCCAGTGAGGGGCAGTTGTGTGGACGAAAATGCCTTGTTGATGTCAAAGGAGAATGGGACGACTGGTTAGAGATGATAGAAAAGCAACATGAAAGCATGTATCCATCCTGCCTTGTCTCAACGGTTCAGGCTGCTGGTGGTGGTGTAATGGTGTAATGGCGTAGGGGATATTTTCTTGGCACTCTTTGGGCCCCTCAGTACCAAATGAATATTGTTCAAACACCACAGACTACCTGAGCATTATTGCTGACCACATCCCTTTATGACTACAGTGTACCCATCTTCTGATGGCTACTTCCAGCAGGATAACGCACAATGTCACAAAGCTCGAATCATTTCACACTGGTTTCTTGAACATGACAATGAGTTCACTTTATTTAAATGGCCCCCACAGTCACCAGATCTCAATCCAATAGAGCATCTTTGGGATGTGGTGGAACGGGAGATTCACATCATGAATGTGCAGCCGACAAATCTGCAGCAACTGTGTGATGCCATCATCTCAATATGGACCAAAATCTGAGAAATGTTTCCAACACCTTGATGAATAAATGCCTCAAATTATTAAGGTAGTTCTGAAGACAAAAGGGGGTCCACCCAGTACTAGCAACCTGTACCTAATAAAGTGACCAGCGAGTGTGTGTATATGTATACATACATACAGTCTTGTTACTAATTTAATCAAAGTACTGTTATTTGCACTAATTGAGGTAAAACAGGTTAACTTATCTCTGTTATAAATTCAGTTTCATCAAATTTAAGGCCATAAAAGTCAAAAATATCTTAAATGGAATAAAAATAATCTTAATTAGTGTATTTTTCGATCAATCTTTGGTGATCATAAGATACATCTTTCAAAAACATTTAAAAATCTTACTGAACCCAAACGTTCGAAAGGTAGTGCAATAATGTATTTGCTGTTTCTCATTGTAACACTTTTAAATAACTTTTTATCTCTTCATCCAAACTTCAAAGACTGTCACAACTGTTGGGCTGCTCTCACTTTTAAGAAAAATTGAGAAAATATGTCTAGCTCTTATTCTCTTTATCTTGTGCAGTCGACTTGCAGTACGTGAAAGCTTGAAACACCAAAGCTAGTTAAACTTCTTTGATGTTCTTTTTCTAATCACTTCATTTTCCATAATCTGCACAGACGGCAGGCCTGCGATATCAGGCTACGGCCGACATCATTGTAGCTGAGTAACTCATTAGATATTTCAGAGGTTATCAAAACTTTCAGGAACAGTGTCAAGTTCAAGTTTTCTGAACGTTCCTTCAAAGTTTAGCTCTGTCCCAGACTTTCTCAGCAAAACCTTGTGTTTACACTAAGTCTGTTTCTTCTGTTCCTCTGTTTCCGGAGATCCATGTTCCACATTATAGTCCATACCCCACATATCCAGGGCTGAGAGATGATCCTTCCCAGCATGCACAGAGTCACATGGATGGAGAGCAAGGAAGATCTGAGCTTCCTCCTCAAGTCGCAAGAATCCCAGGTATTAAATATTGAAACCATACATTGTTGATTATTCTGATAAAATTAGTGGGAAGGAAAAGGTTTCTGTGGATCTTCAAAAGCCGTAATTCACCCTTACACAAATCATAAAGAGATGACATTAAATGTTTCATGCACTGCAAAAAATAACATCTTCCTCAGTATTTGTCTTTTGTAATATCCTAAAATCAAGATGCATTCACTTGCGAAGCCAAATGAAGATGGTTTAAGTCTAATTTTCTGAGAAATTCAACATTGAGTTTATGCTAAATATAAGAGCAAACATCTGGCAGTGTGGAATGAAAACATTATTTCCATTTTCATTAAGTAAGATCCATTAAGATTTTTCTGAGCATGTTTTGTTCTTGTTTTATCATACACCCTTTATTTAGAGTTTCTCAGAAAACAAGACCAACAAGATATCGCTGAATGTAATTTTACTCCTCATCGTCTCGCGAAACGTTTGTGTTGGAAAACATGACAAAACTGAGAAAGAACAGTTTAAGTTTCTTCCCTTTTTTTGTCAAATGATTTATATACCAATTGAGATCCGTTGGATGTTTTATTTTTAAAATTTCCCTGATACAACTCATTTTCTGCTCCTCCTTAGACACTTACATTTAGATCATATATTGACATATTGTGTTCAGATTTCATTTTTTTTTGGCAGGAGAATTTGTTTGCTTCCACAGTGACTAAGGTGGACTTCATTTACATTTTCGTATTGTTCATTGTTTGCTTAATACAGAAAGTCAAGTTTGTGGTTTCCAGCAAACAGATGCTGTGCCTGCTGACAGTCTTTCCTCAAAGAACACAGATGAGACCAGATGAGTCCTTCGGTTTTCATGTCGACTGATCTCACATCTTTTGTACATAGACATTCATTGTTTCCTTTTCAAAAACAGGAGTTATTCTTTTTCAATTTCCAATAGCATCTCCAATGCATGTTCATTACTGTGACATTGTAGTCAAGATTTTTACAAGACAGCTGAAATCAATGCTGTCTTTGTTCCAGTTAAAGGCAACAGTTTTTACATTTCTTGTTACACTACAACCAGTTTAGTACTGAATCGATTATGGTCTCAGTCTTCATTTATTGTTGCATTTGACAGGTTAGAAAGTTGAACGCTGTTGTTTGAAGTGTTTTCAGTGAAGCAGTGAAATTCAAGATGTTATTTTCCTAAATCTGGATAAGTGTTTTATGAATAAACCGTTCAAATTCTGAAAATTGTCCTTTTGATTTTGTGAAGCTTAATTGAAGCAGCTCTCGGCTCTTAAATCAGTATTTTCTTTTATTATTATTATTATTATTTTCCCCTGTGTAACTCGGACCCTGTGTGATCCTGTTTGTAAAGACACATTAAGATTCCCAGGATGAACATATCACTTCATTTGCTTATCTGAACCCAGACGGCACAGGAACGACACAACCAGGACCAGTGGGCAGATAAACTAATTACATTCTCATGAATATTAATGTGCTCCTCTGGCTCAGAGCAGCACTGAATGCAAAACTGATCCGATGTGTGCCAAACTCAAGTGTGTGTACAAAATGTAAGCAGATAAAGCAGTATGTTTATTCCCATAGCAAATACGAACATTACTGTGAAAAGAGATTTGGTTTGCTGAATGATTTAGTACAAGATTGTGTGCTTTCTGAACCCAAACAAGTAGGGGAAAACTAGCTTTCTCTACATTGTTTTAAAATATATCGGTGTATATACACAAAAATATGGAATTTTTTTCAATTAAGTAACTTTTAAATGGAAGATAAGTAAGCTGATCAGCACCCTGAATGGTTTTATTGATGGTGTTAACACTGGACTGCTCAAAGGGTTAGTTCTCCTGTGAATAAAAATCCGTCCATCTTTTACTCACCCTCGAAGCATCCTTGGTGTGTGTGACCTTCTTATTTCAGAATAATCCAATCGGAGTTATATTAAAAGTTGTCCTTACTCTCAACAGTTGTCAACAATTCAGAAGACATTAAATAATGTGAGCACATCTGTAAGGCTTGGAAGAGCGAGGACAATTTTTCATACAACTTAGACTGGATTATTCTGGAAGAAGAAAGTTACACATAGGATGCTTCGAGGGTGAGTAGATGAAGAACTAACCCTTTAATACAAACATTAAAAATAAAGTCTTTTGGGAAAACACAAAGGTGTCTGTCAAGAAAAGAACAAAGCCACAACATCAAACAAGTAACAGGAAATAGAGATTTTTAAAAAAGTATTTTTAATGGCACAATTCTTTTGAGTGATACAGCTCATTTACGTGCCTTCATTTTCCTCCGTGATTCCTTCCCTGGCCGTTTCTATAAAAAAAAAAAAAAAAGAGAGAAGAAAATATGAGAGGGAGGTCTTTAAAAGGTTAGAATATAACATTACTTATTTAAAAGGATAGTTCACCAAAAAATGAAAATTTGATGTTTATCTGCTTACCCCAAGGGCATCCAAGATGTAGGTGACTTTGTTTCTTCAGTAGAACACAAACTGAGATTTTTAACGTTGCAGTCTGTCAGTCTTATAATGGGAGTGGATGGGAGTCACGGCTAAAACATACAATAAAACAAAAAAAAGCTAAATCATATTAAACCCTGCGGCTCATGATGATACACTGATGTGTAAAGACACAAAATTATCGGTCTGTGTCTTTACACATCAGTGTATCGTCACAAGCCACAGGGTTTAGTTTGGTTTTGTTTATTATTTTTTTATTGTATGTTTTAGCCGTGATTCCCATCCACTTCCATTATAAGATTGACAGACTGCAAAAGTTTGAGTTAAAAAAATCTTGGTTTGTGTTCTACTAAAGAAACAAAGTCACCTACATCTTGGACGCCCTGGGGGTAAGCAGATAAATATCAAATTTTCTTTTTTGGGAGAACTATCCATTAAAAAATAAAAAATAAAAAAAAAACAACACTTACATTGGTCTTGCCTCCTTTGCCGAAATGTTTCCCACCTTTCCCATGAGCCATTTTGGCCTTGAATCCTGAAACGTCGTCATGGCTGTCTTTGGTGTTCCATTTGGTGCCCTTCTTCTTTCCCCCAAAGCCAAACTTCTTATCCTTGTATTTCTTCTTAGAATTTGGACTAAAAAACATGACATGTGTTAAAATATTCTCCATTATATATTATTTTGTGTCACATGAAAGAAAGAAAGAAACAATGGAAGGAGTGACACGAGGGCGAGTAAGCAACAATTTTCAATTTAGGTAGAAATCTCTCTTTAAAAGGGTCATATAATGCAATTTGAAGTTTTCCTTTCTCTTTGGAGTGTTACAAGCCGTTTGTGGATGGATTAGATCCCTAAGGTTCAAAGACTAAATTCCCAAACCCAAAGAGATATTCTTTATAAAAGTTAAGACTCGTCCACGCCCTCCTATACTGCCTCATTTAAACAAGCCCCCACTTCTACAGCACTGTGTGGGAAGATTTGCATGAAGTCGCCCAAATCTTCAGATGTGTGCAGCGCATTTTACGGAGGACTGTTTCATGAACCTGGGAAAGTAGCCTACAATTTGTGTGTGGCACAAATGTGTTTTCTATAAAGTGGGGCAAGGACAGTCTGTCGCTTCTCTCACAGCCTGTAAGTATGTTTTCATATTTAAAGAATTAGCCAATGATTATTCAAACATGCGTTTTGAGCAGTGTAAAGTAGAGCTTGTTTGTCGTTTCTCAGATCACAACATGGATTTATGTTTACACGGCATGATACACAACACGTAAAGACACTTTAAGTCATTGTAATCAGTAATTATATCCCCACTGGATGCAACAAACGCCTCGTTTGTAATGGGTTTTAATGGTTTTGTCTCATCGCAACGGGAAATGACATCACAGTATGGTGATGGACGTAACATTTGTCACATGCTTGATGTATTCACCCAATCACAATGTACTGGATAGCTGACCAATCAGAGAACATCTCGCTTTTTCAGAACGATAAGCTTAGTAAAATCAATGCGTTTTAGAAAGGCAGGGCATAGAGGAGCAACAATAATGTACAGTATGTGGAAAATTTGTTTTTTGAACCTTAAACCACATAAACATTGCATTACACCAAATACACAAAATAATGTTCTTTATATCAATGTCATATGACCCTTTTAAAGGTCCCCTTCTTCGTGATTCCATGTTTTAAACTTTAGTTAGTGTGTAATGTTGTTAGAGCCCGACCGATATATCGGCCGGCCGATATTATCGGCCGATATGAGCTAATTGCATTTAAATCGGCATCGGCGTTTATCATGGCCGATGAAACAAGAGAAACACTCATGCGCTTCACTCATGTTATGAGTGTTGCATAGTTTGCCCACCAGAGGGCGGTCTGCAGCTCCAGAGTTGACAACAGCGCCAGAAATCCACAAAGAAGAAAGCGATCAGCCAAGCCACCCAGGTGAGTCTGTCGTTCGTCATGTGAAATGATTGTAGATTTAGTTCATACACTGTATATAAAAACGGTGTGGTGGTTCTAGTTAACGGTCCTATCATTATCACTTCTAAATATTCTGTAACATCACTTACAGCCGCTAATGCATTGCTATATTAGATTAGGCACAAAGCTAATACCATGTTTATCAGTGGAAGAGCGCGAACATTAATAAGAGGTCGAACTATAACGTTAGCGTTTAACTTATTCTTATTCTATTGCGGTGTGTTTCCCACATAATGGTATGCACGGCGCTTGGCCGCTGGGTTCAGCGTTGCCCTTCAGATACAACGCGATTTGCGCTGTGCTGCACTATTGCGTAGGCGGAGTTTTAAAAACTTTTAGCGGGAGCTCTTTCATAGTCTGTTGTTCCTCCTTTCGGTCAGCAGCAAACATATATCTGTCCCGTTGTAAGAAGCGAGCGATAGCGCTAGTCCTGCTGATGAGAATTAAGAGAGAAGCAAGGAAGAAGAGGCTACCCTCAGGCCCAGGGAACAATTTGGTGAATTCAGGCTGGTTACGTTACTCTAACGCTAATATAGCTTCCTTTTTAGCAGGCCCCTTGAATGCTTGCTATTAACTTGTTTGAAAGTGGTTCTTCTCAAAATTGACAGCGGTGTGTTCATGACACTAACGTTAACCATTCAACTTCGAATTGATTCCGTAATCTTCCGGTAACATTAGGCTAACTTTACATTCGCCAACGCATGACGATGTTTTGATTCAGACTGCACAAAGAGAAGAGGAGAAGATATACGGGTCCGTTGTGAATGTGTCTGTGAGAGCAAATATAGTGTAGTTACAGTAGGTGCGTCAGAAATGATTAAATCAGAGGGGATATGTAAATAAATGTGAGCTGAACAAGCACTTTTTTCTTTTCTTTTTTTTTCTTACATATTGTTTCAAAGCAGCTTTACAGACATAACAGGAAAATTTTGAAATAATATTGTTAAATATAAGGAGGTTAATACCTATTGCTTGACAAATAAAAATATATATTTCTCATTTTTGCCTATGTAGGAGATCCCTGTTTATTAATATTATAATTCTAATGATGACATGAGTAATGATACATGGTGATATTATTAATACACATGCTTATTCTTTCCATGTCTCTCTTTCTGCCTACAGATGGCTGAAAAAGGTGAATTGCTGTAGCAGCAAAGTGTGGGACTACTTCTGCAAATACTTTAACTTTAACTTTAGTATTATAATTTATTTACAGTACACACACAGACTGTTAAAACCAGCTTCAACTGGAAGAAAGTAAAAGTGTTAAATGTTTAAAACCAGAAATTGTTTAGTGATTGAGACCGTAATCTAAGGCTTTTTTTTTTAACATAATCCCTTCTGGAAAATGGTTTATACAGCCCACATACATAGAACAGGCAGATGTTTTGCTATTGAATGTTGTGTACGTGCAGCTTATAGGAAATGGGTCTAATATCCAGTTTATTTTCAAAATCAAAATATCGGCTTATAAATCGGCTCTTTTCAAGTTAATATCGGCATCGGCCCCCAAAAATCCATATCGGTCGGGCTCTAAATGTTGTTGTTAGAGTATAAATAATATCTGTAAAATTCTAAAGCTCAAAGTTCAATGCCAAGCGAGATATTTGATTTAACAGAATTCGCCTACAAAAAACGACCAGTTTGGACTACAGCCCTCTAGTTCCTGCAGTAATAACGTCACTAAAACAGTTTTTTTGACTAACCACCGCCCACATGAATTCACAAACAGGGGGGCGTGGCCCTGTTGCGCTCCGACGGAGAAGGAAGAGCTGTTTGTTTTTGTCGCCATGTCGTTGAAACGCTGTTTTTTTCATCTCTGAGTCCAATCATCTTTGTTTGGGCTTCCCAGGAACACTGTACTTTGAGATTAATGGTTACAATTTATATTTAACTCGGTTCCCGAAAATTATAATGCACATGTAAAACTATGTGCAGCTCATTTTGCTGAGGACAGTTTGCTGAGGACAACTTTCTCAATCTC
Organism: Carassius auratus; assembly: GCF_003368295.1. Taxonomy (NCBI): domain Eukaryota; kingdom Metazoa; phylum Chordata; class Actinopteri; order Cypriniformes; family Cyprinidae; genus Carassius; species Carassius auratus. Next base: position 26,245,089 of record NC_039269.1, on the reverse strand, counting down.
AATCAGTTTAATGCTGGATTTGCTCAAAGATTATTCTTGAAAGATGGAGCAGTTCCCTCTTTGTCTGGAGAAGGCGTTGTTTATGGACCACAACTGGTAAGTGTATTTTATTATTTAAGTTGGTGTGTTTAACAGTTTCTGTAACTTGTTACAACAGTCATTGTTTTTTTCTTTTTACATTGACATTTGAGTTCATGATTTTAATGTTGTTGTTTTTTGTGGCACACTAAAGACTAATGACAGACTGTTGATCTTTGAATAATCTCATCTGGTCACCCTAACACTAGTGAAGTTTAACCACACTTTGGAACGTTTTGGTCTCTCCGCCATCGTCACTCTTTATTATTAAGCGTGAGTTTTCGTTCTGTTATTCGTGTGTGAGCACCGCGCTCGTTCTTGTTGTGTGTTTGTGACTGACAGACAGCCTCCGCGGCGCTCATGAGAGATGTCGCAGATCTCACAGACAAACTTCTTAATAATATCGCAAATTAGAAATGTTTGGTAAAATAAAATTTGCACGATAACATTATTAAGCAAATCTTTTCGCCATCGTCACTCTTTATTATTTAGCGGGAATTTTCGTTCTGTTATTCGAGTGTGAGCCCGCGCTCGTTCTTGTTGTGTGTGTGTGTGTGTGTGTGTGTGAGTGAGTGAGTGTGTGTGACTAACAGACAGCCTCCGCAGCGCGCATGACAGATTTCGCAGGTCTCACAGACAAACGATTTAATATGATCGCACATTAAAAATGTTCGGTGAGATAACATGTGCACAATAACATTATTCAGGAAAAATACATAGTACATTAATTTTTTTCCTCCAGTACCGAAAGCAGAACCGATAGCGTCAGATCTTACTGATACTATGGTCTTTCATAATTTAGCCCTGGGGCCAGTTTCCCATCCCTACTGTTTAAGATGCTGGAATAAATTTGTTGTGCTGCTACCTTTTGTAGCAACTGCTTTTAAACACACTTTGCAATGTGGCGTTATTTGTTTGTGTCTGACACTAAAAAAACAAACCAATTCCAAACAACGGATGAAACGGTGCCTTTCTTTGGAACGAGCTCTGCGCGGTTAACTGTCATGTTGTCTGTGTGCGGCTTTAAGGTTAGCGGGGGGAGGGCGAGCCCACTCTGAACTACGGAAGCCTAAGGGGTGGAAGTTAAAGAGAAAACCGATTTTCATTAAAAACAAATTGCCCTTAACGTCAAATTCGAGTTAATAGATAAAATTGATTTATCGCCCAGCCCTACTGCCATAGAGTCAATTGGTTGTTCTTGGAGATAGCGGGTTAACTCCGTGTCAGCGTGCGCTCTGATCGGTAAAGGGGCAGAGATTTCAGACCTCCGTTTATTAAGGAGATCTGTCACAAAACTCATCATCCGCGCCAAAGTTTTTTGAGCAAATTTCAAAGCCGCACCCGCCCGCCATCCGCTGATTGTTTTGCGGTCTATGGACGATGCAATGCTTTGCTGATGCGAGCCGCAAAAAAAAAAAGCCATTATCTGTTCTAGAAAGGATGCAGCAAAAATATTTAATGCTAATGTATGAGGCATAGGCCTACGCTAAGTTTCATTTACAATGAGATGCGCTCTAGTTCACAGTGCAGTGCAAGTGAACGCTGCGCGCTGGTGCTTCCATGTCACGGTTATCATTGTCTGCTATATTTGCCTTTTATTTATTAAAATACATGCAATTGGTTGATGAAACATTTATTAAAATTAAGATAAAATTTGTACAAAACGAAATTCGTTTTTAAGAAAGGGTTTTCTACAAAGCAAAATTTAATGAAGTGGTAAATATAATGTCTGACGATTTACAAAACTTCATTAAGTGGTAAAAACCATGTCTCCCGATATATTGCGCATCTTATGATCCTATCTAAAAAAGAAATTTGTAAAAAAATATTTTAATGACATGGTTTTGGCGGTTATAGAGTTCTAATGACGGTGTTCAACTATAACCGCCGGTCTCACGGTTATATACTAACCGTCACACCCCTACCTCTAAAGCTACTGAAATTATATAGAGTCATCACTTACCCTTTTTTGTTTATTTGCTTTTTTGCTGCTGCTGCTTTCGGTCTCTGATCTTGATCTCCTTCCAAGAAGTCCAATTTATCTGTCATTCCTGTGGGACATGAGGACTAGTGAAAATGTGCTCCACGATAATACTGGTAAATAAATGAGATGTGAAAACACTTTGCTTTAATGATGTACACGTGTGTGAATGTACCTTTCTGATACTTCTTTACAGCCGTCAGCATTGCTTTCTTCTGTTTCTGCCTGTTCTGAATCACCTCTGTTTGAACCTGTAGAGCCAGAGATGGAAAACCAGGTCGGTCAAGACCCCAAAACATCACTCTAGGAGAATCTGGCAGCGGTTTTAAAACTGACCTTTTTGCCATACTTCCTCTGTTCTCTGAGCTTCTTGGCCTTTTCTGACTTCTCCATTGCAGCTTGCTTCAGAAGAAGCTTCTTCCTAATCTGTTCAAATCAAAAACAAAAGTGGAAAATTGTGATTTTTAATTGAGACTTTAGAATTAAATTCATCTAATAAAACACTGTGACAAAGTGGAACACTGACTTTTTTTGATGGCGGCACATAATCTAACATTTTATTAAACAAAATAAAAATGTTTAAACCCAAGAGTTAGTAGCACACCCCCTCAGTGTTTTTTTTTTTTTTTTTTTTTTTTATTAATGCATTTTCACAAAATGCATTAATAAATTATTAACGTAAAACTTGATAAATTTAATGAATAAAAAAAAAAAACTGAAAAAAAAAAAAAAAATTTTTATTCATAAAATCCATATAACGGACTCCAAACTTTTGAACGGTAGCATATATTCTGTAAAGCCTGGTGCTCATGCCATCTTCTCACCTTCTGCATGTGCTGATCTGTCTTGGCCATCTCTGCAAAGTAATCCTCAGGTCTCTTGGTAGGAATCTTGAACTTTTGCAGCTTTGGCAGCGCTGCTAAAACAGTTGCTTGGGCCTGCCGGTAACTGTAACATATGAAACATACTGAAGCACAAGACAAAAGTTTCCAAACATTATAGAGAGAGTAAATTCACACCAATGTTTTTTCCTTAAAACAACCAAATACTTTACACCAAAATTTACTCCAAAACCACTTCACAACATCATTCGAGCATTCGAAACAACTTCCTATTATGATCTTATGTGGAATTATATCACAGAATGAGGCAGGAAATCCTGTACTGTAATAAAGGTTATGTTGATTAGCACTGCATTATAAATATCATTTATTCTAAAGAAAACATCCGAGACTTAATACTACAGGAACTGGTTTGGACAACCCTGCCTTTGCTTACACTAGGGACTTCCTCATATGTTATGTGTGACCCTGGAGCACAAAACTAGTCTTAAGTCTCTGGGGTATATTTGTAGCGATAGCCAAAATAACACTGTATGGGTCAAAATTATCAATTTTTCTTTTATGCCAAAAAATCATTAGGATACTGTAAATATAAAAAAAAATACTTTTTGATTAGTAATATGCACTGCTAAGAACTTAATTCGGACAACTTTAAAGGGATTTTTCTCAATATTTCTATATATATTTTTTTTTTGCACCCTCAGATTCCAGATTTTCAAACAGTTGTATCTTGGCCAAATATTGTCCGATCCTTACAAACCATACATCATTGGAAAGCATATTTAAATCTCAATGTCAAAAACATATAACTTACGTATTTGTCATATGAATTAAACAAATAACATGTGTTTATAGCACACCCTAATGCTCACAGCACTCTTTTCTAGGTAAAAATAATTCTTTTTTTTAAAGAAATATTAAGTAAACGTATGAGAAGCCATACTTTTTTTCCATAAAAAAAAAACACATTTGGAGAATGTTTTTTTTTCTTAGTGGATGCATAAGAAATCTGTGTTTCTTATTAAAGTCATGGTCTCTATTTATTTTGTATACCTCTTGTCAAAAATTTAAGTACTGCCACAAATGTGAATCATAACAATATTTTATAATGACTCCTTTAAAGGGTTACTCCACCCCAAAAAGAAAATTGTCATTAATTACATACCCTCATGTCGTTCCAAACCCGTAAAAGCTCAGTTTGTCTTTGGAACACAACTGAAGATATTTTGGATGAAAACCTGGAGATCTCCTCTGTGTCACTTCAGATCACCGTATGCTGCGTATGCTCTTGTGTGTCCTCCGTGCCACAAGGATGCGCTGTTTTATTTCAAAATCAAAGCTAAGTACACGTAGAAACAGCGGAGGACACCGAAGAGCACACGCAGCACTGTGATGGAGTGACACAGAGGAGACCACTGACAAAGGAATTACTGAATAAAGTCATTATTTTAGTTTTCTTCACGTACAAAAAGTGTTCCCGTCACTTCATATAACCCAGATTGCATTCATATCTTTCCTGGACCTTGACACTGTTATTTACTTGTCAGTCAGTGGGACAGTCTCAAGCCTCCAGGTTTTCATCCAAAATATCTTAAATTGTGTTCCAAAGACGAACGAAGCTTTTACGGGTTTGGAACGACACGAGGGTAAGTGATTAATGACATTTTCTTTGTAGGGTGGAGTATCCCTTTAATAAACCTCATAATACAATAATTTATTATTAGTCATATTAATATACATGTAGATGCCAAATTATGTGCAGTCCTACAAACAAAAAAATTTTTTTTGGAATTATTTATTTGAATAATTTCTGCCTTTAAAAAAAAAAATCAATCATTTTAATCATGCTTCCCTAACACAAGGTATAATATCAGACAGAAGTAAACATTTTAAGTCAAGCAGCATGCTTGTTTCACACACTCACAAGTACATCTCCCTCTGAAAGTCATCTTCTGCGCTGACGTCTTCGCTCCCTTCAGCTTGCTGTGCTCTGCCCTCCGCTTGCGCAGCAATGTCAGCCGCTGGGTAATTAGTGAGGTCCAGCCTTTCAGCCCACGGCAGGCTCTTCTTAAACTCAGCCAGGCATTTCTTAAGACCCTCCTGAATGATGTAGAATCAAATCATTTCTATTGATACATTACGACTAACAGTATAAACCACACAGTATCATATTTGATATGAATTTCTAAAGCCTCTAAACTAGTGACATTATCAAATCTGTTATACACAATCATCTAAATGCATTGTCATCTAATTGATTCATACTTTTGAAAGTTACTTTTAAAAAGTAAACGTATCTTGATAGAAATATCGAGATGGGGTGTTGGGGCGTATGTTGTGTTGATGGCGCAGTGGATAAGACACATGACTTTGGTGTGAGAGACCCAGATGAGACACCAATGTGTCCCTGAGCAAGTCACTTAACCCCTATATGCTCCAGAGGCGTGTGACCGCTGACATATATAGCAATTGTAAGTCGCTTTGGATAAAAGCGTCAGCTAAATGAATAATGTAAATATTGATTGACTAGAGTATTTAAGGTTTACTTTATTATCCATACAAAATTTTGGTTGCATTTTATTTTACAGTACATGTACTTACAGTGTACTTAAAGTGTAACTGCATGGGGTAGGGTTAGGGTTAGGGGTAGATTCAGGGTTAATACCTACCTAGTTATTACATAGTTATTGTAATTGCTGTAATAAGTACATAGTATGTACATGGGAAACAGGACTGTAAAATAAAGTGCTACCAAATTTTCTTAGAAAGAAAAACAAAAACAGGTTAAAATGTAAGTATCAAAAATGTCGGTATCTACACCAAGATTTAATATTTTTTGCTCAGTTTGGATGTTTCATTGTTTTGTTTCTCCTCTTGGAGTAAGAGTATTTTTCTGTATCACACCATATGGGCTATAAAATGCTGAAGCATCACATATGAAGCAAAACATATTATTATTGTTTTTACATTTTGTCTAAAGATAAAAAAAAATTCTTTTTTAAATTTCCTATGTCAGACTTCCCAGGTTAAACTTACCACATTGTTGATGGCCTTCTTCGGCTCGAGCAGAGGAACATTCAGTCCAGGTTTGAGCAAACCCTTGGAAAAAGCTTCTTGCAGCTGATCAGAGACAAACGTGTTATGCAAACTTACTCTTTTGGATCTCTTACTTACTTGTTGATTAATTTAGCACGACAAGTTGCTGAAATATAAAACGGTAGGCCTACAGATTAAACAAAACACATGAAGTGCACTATATTCTCACCTCGCCGTCGGATAATTCGTCGTCGTCTTCCTCGGACTCAAATCCCATCTGGGGATCCTCACCTATTTCTACCATTGTAAACGAATTCAGAACGGGGATTAGACAAATAAATAGAGTAACAAGAATTCACAACATCCACTAGCTTCACGTGTGGACAGCACTGTTTCTCACGTGTGTGCGTAACAGTAAAGCCCTGACGGAAACAGAGAACTGCGAAAGAATGGTTCCGCGACGCGTTATTGACACCCCCCTTCTGTGTTAACACGTCTGTGTTCAGGTAAAATAGGCCAGGGAATCTGCAGCCTACAGCAAAACCACCATATGAACAAATAACCAAATGCTCTTTTAATAATTTAATTTATAGCATTACATTATAATGTATACAATGTGTGGAAGTGCAAGCACTTTATAAATCCCCATAAAATAAAGTCATCTTCACAGTAAGCCTACTTCCTAAAACATGCACAGACTTAATAATGATATAAAAAAAATATATTGTCAGCGCACCATTGTTCTACAGATAAATTGGTTCTGTGTATGTTCATATCATGCATGCATTTGTTACATGTTAAGCTATTCAGCCATTCTTAAAGATGGAAACTGATTCTTATTCTGTGGAACATTATGGTGTTACAGCCTTTATGTGTCAACAACCTGCTGATTCATAAGAATTAACTGTTAGCCCACACCATCACAAAATCATGAAACTAAGCATGTTTCCTCAAAATGACTGGAATGAAGTTTTGGACTTGCACATGAAATATAAGCATATTAGTCACCATGCATTTTCACAGAATTTATTACACATATAGTTAATTTACATTTTCACACATTGTTCTGTAACATCCTTTTTTGTCTTGTTGATTATTACATTATTAGCCACTGAAGTTTTATTGGTTGCTGCCAGCCGTTTTTGTTGCTTGGACCCCTAAATAGATCTTATTTGTACAAAGATCTTTTAATTGTAGTTTTGTTTTGCATGAAGTGTTTGAAGATGTGTCTTCAGCTGTTTCTTAAGGGTGGTACATTGTAGGAATTGTGAAAGATGACTTTGTTCTTGTGATAAAACCACCAGGCGGCGCTCCTTCACTGACAAAAGAGAGGGGAACAAAAGAGAGGGGAAAAATTAAGGTAACTTTGCAAATAGGTAAGCTAATAATAGAAGAGTAGAGGCTCAAACAGTGCATATTCACAACACAAAGAATAAAATACCTATATATGAAGACTTGTGCGGTATTTAAGGCGTTTATATAAATGTTTATAGCTGGAGTTTAAAAGCAGCTGAATATAGAATCTTGTATCCAAATGTAAACATTTCTCATTTCTATTAGAGTGTTTATAAAAGCATGCTATCTGATCACTTTAACTTTAGTTAAACAGAGAAAAAGCGAAAAATTAAAAGGTTTTCTTTTTTATTTGCACCACACCACTGGAAATCACAGCAGTTTATTACTTTCCGAGAACATTTCATAAAATATATCCAGATTTTTAGGATCCGAGCACAAGAGGGCAGCAGCATCACTTACTTTCAGTCTCATACTGAACTGTTATTATTCAAGATTAAAATAAAAATAAAATGTAGGATGATGTCTGTCAAGTTTCTTGTGTCCTACTTTGTATGGGCGCTGATTTTATTCATTCATTCATTAACTATAACCCTATACTATATCCAAATTCTCTATTTTATTTTCTCTTTATATGTTTTATATTATTTGTATAGTGTTTATATTAAGTAATTGTGCTTGGGTTTATTAAATACATAAAAGCTTGAATATCATTATTTATCACCTGTTTTAATTTATTATTAGTGTGAAGTCATACTTGGAGATGTTTGTTAATGTTAAAATTGGATGGCTAAACATGTTTATTTATTTACGGCTATAATAATCATTCGTATTTCGTAAATAATCGTACATAAGGAAAAATGTTCATCGAAGTTTACAGACAAGCCGGGTTTTGGTTTTGGGGGACTTTTTTCTGTCAGGTGATAGGTGGGTGGGGAAATGGGCGTGGCTTGTATTCTTGCAGGAAGCTGACGCGTACGCTTGTTGTTACCATAGTAACGACCTAATCAACACTGCAGTGTCAGATAGATGCACAGCAAACAAAACAAGCATCTTAAATCTTTCTTTTTTACAAAGTGTTGGCTAATAATTTTGACAGATGGCTACGGTAGTGGCACAGTCTCATTATATATTCGGATTGCGGACAGGCGTGAAGAATAATTTATTGTATTTTGATGAGCAAACCGTAATTTTTCCGTGTGGAAACAACTGTGTGCGCTATAACATCAATCAGAAATGCCAGAAGTTCATTCCAGGTAAGTTAACTTAAAACAAAACTTGATCATAATCTTTATTCGCTTCAGATGTGAGACAACAGGCTATGTCTATCTATCTAACAAGATATCTGTCAAAGGTTTGGGGTCGTTAAAACTTTTTTTTTTTCTTTTTGATAAAGCAATACTTTTATTCATGATTGATGTCTTTAAATATATTTTTTTAAACGATAGTGAAGACATTGTTATAGAAAAAAAAATATTTTGTAAAATATTTCATTTAAAAAATAAATATAACTTACTGTTCTTTTTTTTTTTTTTTTTTTTTTACAATTACAGGTTCCAAAAACTAAAACGTATAATAATAATAATAATAATAATAATGAGCAGCACGACAACTGTTTACCACATTGATAGTAAATCAGCAGATAATTCAATGATTTCTGAATGATTATATTACACTGAAGACTGGTGTAACACTGCTGAAGATACAGCTTAATATTAAAACACCAATTCAACTTATTTTAAAAAAGAATACTGTTTTCTTAAATTGCAATAATATTTCACAATATTCAACATAAAATTTCATTTTTATGATCATATCTCTGTTTCTAAGTTATATATTTGGTACTTAACGTTATATTTAAAAAATATTTTGGAATTTTTTTTTTTTTTTTTTTTTTTTTTTTTTTTTTTGTATGATCAAGCCTAAGTTTCTTTAGTCCAGTAAATGTTTTAATGTTCTCCCGAGATTTAAATAAATGTTTTAAAAAGTTTCTAAAATTATTCTAATACATATATATATAATAGTGTTATAGTATTTTTTCTCCACTAATACAGAAATGTCCCTGTTGTATTTTTATGTGAAGTGTTTTTCCTGATTTTGGGATTAAATGTGGCTTGGACATGTTCTGTGAGAAGAACCCATGTTTGGAGACCAACATCTGTTTCCTGTGTTTGCACAGGTACAGAGAGAAGTCAGGGCATGCAGGCCTTGGCCATCAGCACAAACAGGCGTTATCTGGCTGTGTCTGAATGTGTAGAGAAAGCCACCATCACTGTGTTTGATCTCCAGTACGAGCAGAGCAGGAAGAGGAAAGTGCTGACTGGAGGGGAGACTGCGGTGGACAAGTTTGTCTGCATGGCCTTTTCCCCTGACTCCAAGTATCTGATCGGTCAGGCAGGTGGGCCAGACTGGACTCTCTTCCTCTGGATGTGGGAAAAGAAGAAGGTGATGGCCACTGTGAAGACAAGCACAGATGGCCCCATAAACCAGGTAAACACGTTTAGCAGGAAGGGGACTTAAAATGGTAAAATTTCACTTCAAAATCTAAAGAAAAAAACAGAAGATAAAGTCTGTTTTTAGGACCATGGAGAAGTTTGGCACTGTGCCATTATTTTCATGACAATTAAACGTCCCCCTCCCTACCAGAAATTAAAGTTGCAATTAGTTACTGTTACTGTTTAAAGGATTAAATACATTTTTTGCAAAAGAGTAATGAAAATGTGTGGGAAGATCTGGGTAATTATGTCAAAAAAAGATTAGATGGTCCTAAAAAATATTGTTTATGTTCTTCAAACATAAATATAATTTCTTATAAATATAATTTCTAATATTTCTTATATAAATCAAATTTAGTTAATTTTTCAAAAATATTAAAACAGTGAAGCACTTAAATTACATTATTTTAAGTATTTAATTCCACTGAACTAAAATTAAACTGAAATATACAAAACTAAATAGTAATGAAATATAAAAATTATACAATTACATAAAAGATTATTAAAAACTATAAAATAAAAAAGTGCTAAACTAAAACTTGAACTAAATGTAAAATTAAAATGTTAAATATAAAAATATAAAATAAAAGCTTATTCAAAATATTAGTTAAACAATAATATTACAGTAATAATAATGATAGGAAATCAGGATTTTGAATGCAAATGAATGCATATTGAAATATATATGTATAAATTGTATAAAGATAATTTACTATTAATAGCTATAATTATAAAACTAAAAGTAGTACATGGAATAAACTTCTGTCATTTCCACATGAAAAACGATGGTTTTCTCATCAAAATATAACAAATTATTGTAACATTATTTTCAGTTAAACACACCTTTGCTATAAGAAAAAAAAAATCCTAGTTTACATATTCTAATTACCATAATGCAGATCAACCATATTATTTAATTCAATTTTAATCTGACCGTTAAAAGTCATCTTGATCACAGGTCAGAATTACTGCAGTGATCAAGCTGTCCCAATACAATCTATCCATTCCCGTTCTCAGATCAGCTTCAACCCTGAGGACAACACACAGATCTGTGTGAGTGGCAACGGGGTGTTCAAGATCTTTCGCTATGCTGGAGAAATCCTGAAACAGTCCAGCACATTTAAAACAGACACCCATCACTTCCTGTGCCACACCTGGGTGTCCACGGAGCAGGTGGTAGCTGGCACAGACGCAGGTCAGCTGATGATGTTTGAGTCAGGCCGGCAGCGCTGGGAGATGAATGTGACGCCCGTGCAGAAGCTTTACAGGTGAGTGAATCAACTGTGACATCAAGTGCTTCTGCTCATTTCAGTTCATACATGCAGTGTACATACAATACAGGAGAAATCTGTCATGTATCTCATGTTTTCTTAAACCTTATAATGCATTGAGGGTGATAATAGTAATATACAGTATGACAATAATAGATACAGCATGTACATGATAATTGAGGACCAATATGTAATGTGTCTTATTCCAGTTTATATGCACAGAACCCTGAATAATTATTTTAATTATTCAGCTTTCTGGTACATGTAATATATATCTCATTATGATGTATTTATGTATTAATTTGGCAAAACAATGGCTATTAAATCTGCAACATTTTAAAGCCTAACATATAAACTGTCATGAATGTGTATTCCTTTCATTTGTGCAGTCAGTCAGAAAAGCCGGACTGTAACGAGACCTTCTCCACATTGCCGCGGGTGACAGCCATTGTAGGTTATTCTAACGGCTTCGCTTGCTCCGCTGGCCCTGGCACTGTGTGCTTGTTTGAGAAAAGAGAGGAGGAAGACCAGTATAAGAAGACCAAAGAAATAAAGGTGCCGTGATATTTTCTCATTCTAAAAATGTTAACAGGAACGTGTCAGGTTGATCCTGAAAGGCTTTTTTTGTCGTGTCATCTTAAGATTCCTCCAGAACTGTTCAGCAATGATCCCAGTTCTGCAGAGCAGCAGGAAATCAGCACTCTGTGCATCAGTCCATCTGAAGAGACCCTGGCCGCCAGCACAGACCGCGGGCAGCTCTACAGCATCAGCCTGTCCCTAGCCGAGCTCAACAAGGTGCCGCCTGCCTCACTGTCATTCTAGTTATTTTTTTATTATTAGAAATTGGGTTAATTTTTTACCTCTTTTTAAAATTGTATTTAGTTTCTTTATTTTTATTAACTATATATATATATATATAGAATTAGCTTTTATTTCTATATTTTCATTTTCATTTTAGACAATTAATTTTGTTTTGTTATTTTTTTTATTTTTGACAATCTACATAAAATCACTTTCAAAATCACAGGCGTTTAATAGCCGATTTTGAAAGCAATTTTGTGTAGCTAGTAAACCATGGCTCTGTGTAGTAAATGCCACTCTGCCTGAACGAGTTTTGCCAAGTTGTTTTTCATGTCCGTGGGGGTGAAGTGACCCCAATCCCAATAGCGTGATAATTAGCCTAGGCTAAAATGTGAATTTCACCAAGGCAACCCCGCCAATTAAGCATGTATTTTACCACCAGGAATGCAATTTTTATTGGGGAGCTTGTTTTGGACTACTTTGGAGAAGCAACTGGACAGAGATTGTTGTGAAAACCTGGCAACACCTTTACTGATGAGATGCGCATTAAAATTACATTATATTTTTTGCACAGCCCTAGTTCAATTTTAGTTTTCATTCATATCCAGTTAGTAATTTTAGCACTTTAAAAGAATGCTTCAATCAAAAATGAAAATTTGCTAAAAATTTACTCAGGCCAACTAAAATGTAGATGAGTTTGTTTCTTCATCAGTACAGAGTTGGAGAAATTTAGCATTACATCACTTGCTCAGCAATTGATCCTCTCTGCAGTGCATGGGTGCCGTCAGAATGAGAGCTGATAAAAACATCACAATAATCCACAAGTAATCCACACCACTTCAGTCCATCAATTAATGTAGTGTGAAGCAAAAAGATGCATGTTTGTTAGAAACAAATCCATCATTGAGACGATTAAACAAGCACTTCTGGCCAAAATACCAGTCTTTAATCTAAATTTAGACCTGGGTAGTAATGGATTACATGTAATCTAGATTACATAATCAGATTCCAGATAATCAGAAAAAGTACTTGTAATTAGAGTAAACTACTTTTTAAAATATTCGTAATCAGACTACAGTTACTTTTTTATGGATTACATGATTACATATTATTCACACAACGGTATTAAGTTGTTCACAATTATTGATTCTCCTAAATTTCCTTTTTTAACATTGATATATTTTTTCCTAATAAACCTGCTGCTTATATACGTTCGTGATTCTTTGAGTTTTTCCGGCAGAGAGGGGGAGGGGTGTCAGAATCACACTCAGAAGAAATCAGCAACAAGATAATGGAGGGGAACACAGCCTTTAATCACTGGATGTACAGACATCATTTTGTTTTTAAAACAAGACAAGAGAAAAAAGTATCTGTTCAGTGTAAGCTCTGCCTACCACAGATTAATTTGCTGTCCACAGAAATCTTTGACCTAGCAAAATTATTGCTGGGAATGTAATGTTGATTTTTCTTCATTTTTACTACCTTATGCACTTTAAGGACCCGTCCACACAGAGATGCGTTTTGCTGTATATGCATACATTTTTTATCGTAAATTAGTTTCGTCCACACGGATCAGGTGTCCTGACATTTTATCCTACCCGTCAGATTTTCCTACCCGGGTTTACTGTGCATGCGCACATCAATGTCGCGTCCTTTTTCTCATGCTAAACAACGATATTTAATGTATCTGCATTACTGTAAGGGTAGGTTACTACCCTTTTAATTATATATATATTGGGTTAGGTGTAGACTTTAATAAAACGCAATCTAATTGGTAGAAAATAATATTTATTGTTGGTTTCCTGTAGCTGTGACCAGTGAAAGTGCAGTTCTGACTCTGATTTTGTGGTTTCGTGTGGACGCAGATTTTTTGGGATACGAGGGGAAAAAAGGATCTGATAGGGAAAGCTGTGGTCTTTAATGTGTATATAAGCAATGTTATTGTTGTGAGTTTCATGTTCTTTAATATTAATTTTTGTAATATTGTTTGTCTTTTCCTCATTGTTACTATGTTTTGAAATTGATAGAAATGTCATTTCTGTGTGAATTTAGTCTTTTCCAAAATTAATGTTTGCAATGTAGCTATTGTTTGATGTTTTCATTGATACAGTAATATACACTTCTAGTATTTTTAATATTTAAATTTAATATTTGACCTAGCAGTGATTTTGCTGTTAATTTCATGTTTTTCAATATTAATATTGTTTTTTGTAATGTAGCTGTTTTCTAAATTTACAATCATAAGATGTGATTTTGTTTTATTCAGTGTTACTAGCAAACACTAACAGCAGGGTACATTAGTGTTAGTATTTTTTAAATATTAACTTTCCATTCATTGCACTTCAAAAATAAGCTATTGTGGCTCTTGTTGGTGAATTAAATATAGTTTTTGGAATATTTTATTTTTCTTTGTATCTGTCAAAATAGTAAAAGGTTAGGCAAATTCAATATATATTTGATATCAAATAAGGGTTAGCAAAAATTTAATCTAAATGTAATCCAAAAGTAATCAGATTACTTTACCAAAAATGTGTAATATAATAGATTATATTACTGACTTTAGTAAAACAGTAACTGATTACAATTCATAAGTAATCTACCCAGCTCTGTCTAAACTTAATAAGAGAATTATCAGACCATTCAAAAATGATCATACTGCTGTGTTAAATATCGCCAAGTGAGCTCAGGAGTAACTCCAAAATTCATTGTTTCAGTCTGTTGCTGCATCAAGAAATTCAACCTGTACACACAGAGAAAGCTATACAATCCTCAGTCCTCAATCCTGTGCTGTTGAGACTCATCTTGAGCTCATCTCAGATAAATCTCTTTTTTTATTTTATTTATTTATTAGTTTATTGTCTGTCTTTTTTTAAACTGAGAGAGCTATTGTGAGAAACAAGATGACAACTTCACAGTGTCCTGTAATAGCAGCATGTCTAATGTGATAAAAGAGGTGTTTTACTCATAGATCTGTTTTTACTCATAATACCAGTTGTGACTAATTCAGCTCTTCCTCCTGTTGTCTTATCAGGGTGTGTTTGCTCAGTTTGAGCACCTGTCCCACTCCTCCCACTCCAGCGTTATCACAGGATTATCCACCTGCATCCGCAAACCGCTCATCGCCACCTGTTCCCTGGACCGCTCAGTGCGCATCTGGAACTTTGAGACCAAGTAAGTTCAGCTCTGTTGAAGAGACAATGTGCTTTAATATATCTAGTGAGCTTAAGACTGTGAGCCTTTTGTTTTGGGTCTTTATGCTCTTGTAAATGTCTGTTAAACCAGTATTTAATACTCTCTGAGAAAAGTATGTTTCGAGATTATTGTTGTTTAAGAAATATCCAGATCTAGAAATGTATCAATTGTGTCTTGGTAGATTTTACCACAAATTCCCTCAAGTGCCTAAATCTTTTAATCCTACATTTATTATGGGTTTTCACTAGGGATGTCCTGATACCACTTTTTCACTTCTGATACCGATGCCGCAGCTTTGGCTATTTGCCGATTCCGATATCAATCCGATATTTTTATTTTACTCTTGAACTAATACTACTACTACTAATAATAATAAAATAAATGGAAGCACTTTGCTCAATTAGCCACCTAAAAACATCTGTTGATTAAGAAAGACTGCCACCCTTTATTCAAACACTACAAAAATAACAAAAAATAATTACCGTATTTTCCGGACTATAAGTCACACTTTTTTTCATAGTTTGGCTGGTCCTGCGACTTGTAGTCAGGTGCGACTAACTTAACAAAATTAATTTGACATGAACCAAGATAAAACATTATCGTCTCCAGCCGCGAGAGGGCGCCCTCTCACAGCTGTAGATGGTAATGTTTTCTCTTGGTGCTTGGTTCTTAATAAATGCGACTTATAGTCCAGTGCGACTTATATATAGTTTTTTTCTTCGTCATGACATTTTTTGGACTGATGCGACTTATACTTAGGTGCGACTTATAGTCCAAAAAATACAGTAAATACATAAAGATACAGGTACTTCAGTACTTAAAGCTACCAACAGGTTTAAAGTTAAAACAATTTAAACAGCAGCATGGCTGGGTGATGGTTGGTGGCATGGGTAGGGTGTATTTGTATGTTCGGGTGGGCAATATGGCAAAAATGATAAAATGACAACAACAAAAAATTATTTTAGAAATATAATTATTGTTTGATGTTGGTTTTTCTATTTTGCAAGCTGTTTGAGCATTATATCCAAACTAATATTCCTATAAAAAAGACAAAGCTTGTTACATTAAGGTAACAAAATCTGAAAAAGTATGGTGGATGTTTAGGCAAAACTGGGAGAAGATACAAATCTTTATCATTATTTTATCTTTGTTATTAAAAAAACAAAGATACACATTACAAGTACACACAATACACAAATAAAAATAAACAGTTTTTTTCAGGTACAACAATATTTAGCAGGAGCATTCAAAAAATTGAATGAACGAGTAAAAATAAAACACAATATACACTAATCCTATTAAAGCAACTGTTTTAGTTTTTCATTCAAGAGTATTTTGTGATTTTTCTCTTTGTGTTTGGTGTTTACATTAAAGGAATAATTCACCCAAAAATTAAAATAGGTTAGTGTTTTGTTTTTTATACTTTCATGTACCCACACAAAAATAGTTTTAAACCTGAATAAGTTTTCTTCTTCTGCTAAACATAAACACTATTTTGAAGAAGGTGGAAAACCAAACAGTTGCCAGTTCACAGTGACTTCCAGAGTATTTTTGCCCTTACTATCAAAGTTAATGTGGACCAGCAAAATTTTTGGTTATCAGCTTCTTCAAAATATCTTCTTTTGTGTGCAGCACAAGAAAGAAATTAATATACTGTAGGTATGGGAAAACATGTGAGTGATTAAACAATGACAGAAATTTTTTTTTAGGATGAACTATCCCTTTAATTACAGTCAACAGCATGTAGCCTAGTGTCCTTTTAAAACCTGCACGCATCTAATATACAGACCAAGGGCAGACCGCACCACAAGGGCAGTGTTCTAGGTTATTACATGCAGTGAAAATGAGTTTTTAGATCCTATAATTAGCACGTATGTTTTTTTAGCAGTAAGAAATTACTCGTCATCCAGTTTTTTATATTGACTATGCATTCCGTTCATTTTTCGAATTGGTATGTTTTGCCGGGCCGCGAAGAAATATAGAGCTGAGTATCATCAGCATAACATTCAAAGCCAACACCGTGTTTCCTGATATCTCCCAAGGGTAACATGTAAAGCGTGAAGAGTAACGGCCCTAGTACTGAGTCTTGAGGTACTCCATATTGCACTTATGATCGATATGATACCTCTTCATGCTACAAATGGATGGCAGTCATATAAGTACGATTTAAACCATGCTAATGCTCTTCCATTAATGCCAACAAAGTGTTCTAGTATATGCAAAAGAATGTTGTGGTCAATTGTGTCAAACGCAGCACTAAGATCCAATAAAACTAATAGAGAGATACAACCACGATGATAAGAGCAGGTCATTTGTAACTCTAAGGAGAGCAGTCTCAGTACTATGATATGGTCTAAATCCTGACTGGAAATCCTCACAGAAGCATCCCAGTTGCTATAGAAACAGTGAGTTCTCTGAGACAGGTTCTTACTGATCTAGCCTGAGAAATAAGCTTTTTGAGGAAAGTAACAACATTTATTTCATTGATTTCTATGGTGATTTCAAATATGAAATTTAGAGTTTTAGTTTTGAGAATTTGATGTTTCCCCATTCAAAGTGATAGGACTTATATTTGGATGATCGAGAGGCATTTCAAAGATAGCCGCCGAGTGACATGACTTGTCTTAAAGAGACTTTGACTGACATTGATGAGTGGCGCTTCATGTAATTATTTTAACTTGACAGGAGCACGCGTCCGTCTAGCACAAGTTTACATAGAAAAACAATGGAAAAGTACTGCATTGGAATGGAAAAACCTTTTCTTTGTGAATGGTCGCTTACTGTATTTTTGATCAAACAAATAGAGACTTGTTAAGTACTTGCATAATAAACTTCTTTGTAAAACATAAAACATTTTTACTGACTCCTTATGTAAAAACGTATAATTTTTATTAAACACATTTAATTTATATTTTAAATGGACTTTGACAGCCCTAAACCTATTAAAATTCCATCAGTTCTGAGCTGTCAGGGCTTTTGTTTCAGTGAGTGTGTGTGTTGTCCAGTGTATTAGAGATGTATAAGGAGTTCCAGGAGGAAGCCTACAGCATAGCTCTTCACCCCACTGGACTCTACATCCTGGTGGGATTCTCAGACAAACTCCGTCTCATGACTCTGCTCATTGATGACATCAGGACTTTCAAGGAGTTCACTGTACGCAGTTGCCGTGAGGTGTGTCTCCATATTGCTCAAGTTTACTATTATCTTTTTATTAATGTATACAACATCGTTCTTGTATAAGCATTGCTATAACAAAGTTTCATGTTTTACATTCCTGTGCATGTTGTGGATTGACTGTGGTGGCTACTTTTCCATGCATTTGTCCCCAGTGTGCGTTCAGCCACGGAGGCCACTTGTTTGCTGCTGTCAATGGAAACGTGATCAACATCTACTCCACTACCACATTTGAAGACGTCCTAAATATGAAGGGACACAATGAAAAAGTATGTGTTCTGAAATTGAAAGGAAAGGTTCATCCAGAATTGAAAACTCTGTCATCTCTGTTCCAATGCTGTGTGTGTGTGTGTGTGTGTTTTGTGGAATAAGATATCTTTAATGTGGAAATCCACTGTTCAAATTTTGCCTCCCTGAATAGTCTTTAAACAGTGTCTATGTTATTGTGCTTCAGGTGCGGGCCATAGCATTCAGTGCAGATGACAGTCGTCTTGTGTCATGTGGCATGGACGGGGCCGTGTATGAGTGGAATACTCTCACCGGTGCACGAGAGTCTGAGAGCGTCCTCAAGACATGCAGCTACACAGGAGTGACCATCTCCTCTGACGCAAAGACATTCTTCGCTGTCGGGACAGACTGCTCTCTGAAAGAAATCCAGGATTGTCAGGTGGGCATTTGACATCTCAAAACCAAAGCCACTGGATTCTGATTGGTACTTTAATGCAGTCATTTAAACAGGGGTTTTAACCGGGTTTCAGTATTCTGTGTATTTCAGAATTTATAGATGTGGTTAGTAGAATAGATAGTTCAATAAACAGCCTTTTTTAACGTATTTTTTTCTTATTCATATGCTCACACTACTGTGTCACCATTCTGTACAGAGCATAAAATTATCATTAAAATGTTTTAAATTCTCAATTAGCTAGTACAATGAATCCAGGACATGAAAGAGGATATAAGGTAGTTAACTGAGTTGGCATTCCTCAAGATAAAAATGTGGGTTAATACTCTTGCTGCAGATCCTTAAGGAAGTGCGTACCGGTGATGTGGTTTGCACCACTGTTGCCATGTCTCGTTCAGGACGAGTGCTCTTCATTGGAACTTCCACTGGGACTGTGAGAGCCATCAGATACCCTCTACCCATCCAGAATGACTGGATAGAGTACCAAGCCCATGCTGGCCCTGTCACTAAGGTTTGTACTGCTAAAATTCACTGGAATGTGAGCTCTTTGTCAGAAGTCAAGCATATTTTTCATTCTTATTTTTATGTCTTGTGTCCGTAGATGGTTATCACTTTTGATGACCAGTTCCTCATAACTGTCTCAGAAGACAGCTGTCTTTTTATCTGGAAAATCATTGACAAAGAGGGGCAAGGGCTGAAAAGAGAGAAGGAATTAATATATGCAGAAGAGATCCTCATCACCAAATCAGACCTTGAGGAAAAGGTAATCTTTTTCCTTTGTGTTGGTCATTTTAAGCTTGAAACAAACTTAAGGTTAAGCTTTAAACTATCTCAACACTGCATAACACATGGAGTTTAAGAGAAAATGTAGGAAACATTTTGGAAAATGAACACAGAACTTTCCTGCTGTAAACCACAAGAGCACCTGCAGCCTTTTTTCATCTTGTGTCGAACCGTCCTGCAGAATAAAATAATGCTGGACCTGAACGCACGAGTGACAGAGCTCCAGGAGGAGAACAAGTACCAGCTCAGCCTCAGGGACATTGAATACAAAGAGAAGATCAATGAACTCACTGAAAAATGTATCCAACAGATCAATTCGCTTAATGCTGAGAAAGAGGTCAGTGTCGAGAGATTCAACATGAAAACCATTCTTACTCTGGAAAACAATGGCTTATTAAACTTAAGATGTTTCTTTTTTATTACAGATCCTGAAAGCAGAGAAGGAGAAACAGCAAGCAGACCATGTTAAAGCTCTCTCAGAAGTCTTAGAGAAACATGATAAAGAGCAGCAGGACATGGGTAACCAAAACATATTTCATTCATTTTAACAAAAATGTGGTTTTCCATGTTGTTCTAATTGGAATCCTTGCAATCAGAGCGAAAACGCTCCTTCGACAGATTTTGTTTTTCTTTTTTAAGTTGCTGGAAAGTTGCTTGGTTTAAAGGTGTTTTCTGTGTCAGCTGCGCTTTATACAGTATATCACTATGCTACGGGCATTGGATATTAATTTACCTTTAATGAAAAACCTTTACACCACTAGTTGAAGCTGTGGTTCTCAACAGTTTAAACTCCAAAGCCCCCATCGTCCAACACAATATTAGAAGGACACCCATGTAGGCTAATATTTTTACTGTAATGACAAAACTTCTTGTTTTCAAACATTGAAACTAGAAACATAAAGAAACTAGGAGTCTATTTAAAATAATAAAAATTCAATATACATTTGAAATATTTACAAGTATGTACAATGTCTTTATGGGGTCCACAAGTTCACAATTATGGGGTTCACATTTGAGTTAGCTACAGGATAATATTTATATTTTATTATGCACAAATAGCAGTTTTTGTTTTACAAAGCTAGAAAATGTCAAATACATTCTAGAAATTTCCATGACTTTTCCATGTGGAAATCATACCTTTAAAATATAGCAATAACAGTACACATATATAGTATACTGTATACATTAACCAAATTTCCCAAGACCACTGGAACAAATTAACATAAGAAATATGTCTTGTTTTTTAGTTGTTTTAGCGTATTTTGAAGGTTGTTTTTTTAAAACCATTTTAAGCTATCTTGATACCAACATTTTGCTGAGGCTCGCTTGTGTCTCCAAGTGGTTCTGGGCCCTTGGTTGAGAATCACTGAGTTATCTAGTTTTCACGCTTGACTGAATATTAGTTAATATAGAACTGATATACATTGTGTCTACATTTCTTTCAATAAGCGTTAATGTCATTTTGGTTGTAATGTAAACCTTTACTATCATCAGAACCAGTCAGAACCCCTCTCAGCATTAGCCTATTAAGACTAACTGAAGCTGCTCTTCACAGAGTCGAGCAATAACCAGAAGCTCATGCTGGAGTATGAGAAATACCAGGAGCTGCAACTGAAGCTTCATAAAGTTCAGCAGGAATATGAGCAGCAGCTGCACAGTGTGGAGGAGAGCAAGACCCGAGCCCTGGAGGAGATGATGCAGTCTTATGAGGCCAAGCTGGAGGAGAAAATGATGCTGGTCACCCAGGT
Source organism: Carassius auratus (assembly GCF_003368295.1). Classification (NCBI taxonomy): domain Eukaryota; kingdom Metazoa; phylum Chordata; class Actinopteri; order Cypriniformes; family Cyprinidae; genus Carassius; species Carassius auratus. The sequence goes on along the minus strand of NC_039269.1, from coordinate 26,223,713 downwards.
AAAGTCAACTGAGAAATATTATCATCTCATGCTACAAACCAGTACTGCTTCTGTGAAACACAAAAGGAGATGCTGAATCATTTACTGGCCACTCTTTTCAATAATGTTTGGAGTCTCTGCATATCTACCCCAGCATTGGCAAAAAACAAAAAAAGTTTGAAGTTTAAGATGAAATAATAATTTTCAAACAAAATATCACATTCTTTTCTTTCCAACTTGCAGTATCAGGATGAATGCCAGCAGAAGGTTCGGGAATTTGATGAATACATAAAGCAGGAGGAAGAGGACGCAGATATGGAAATCCATGAGATCCGCTTGAAATACGAGCAAAATCTTAAAGAAGAAAAAAAGGCCAACACTAGGCTCAAAGTGGAACTAGATACCACAACAAAGCAGGTCGGTTTTGACTTCTTCACTTCAAATATACTATGTATAAACAATGAAAAATGAATTCAGTTGAAGTTTATTTGTATAATGCTTTTTCATAATACACAATGTTTCAGAAAATGTAAGTTTCAATGTTATAATTAATAAGTATTTTGCTATCAGTTGTATCAATGTCTATATGGCAGTAATATACAGTACAGCTATTAGATGTAATACGTGTTTTGTGATTAGTTAACATATTCAGTATTCAGTCGATTACAGGTTATGCTTGTAATTATTACAGTATAAGGATAAGATTTGACAGTTTTTTATTTCCATTTAAAGTTGGCATCATATTTAGTCTTTGCAAAGGCTGAATACAAACTAGAACTGGATCAGTCTGCAGTTAACGATAGAAAGAGAAAAGCAAAATGGAGAAGAATTAGTGCAGGCAAAAGGTGATCAAAGCAAGGCAAAAGCGATTTATCTTTAATCTAGATTTAAACAGAGAGAGTGTTTCTGAGCCCCAAACATGATCAGGAAGGGAATTCTAGAGTCATGAAAATCTTTACCTCTTTAAGTAGACTTGAAATCCTTGATACTATCAAGAGTCAATCATTTTAGAACCTTAGGAATAATAATAATAAAGGAACAATTCACCATAAAAAGAACAAATTCTGAAAATATACTCTCAGGCCATCCAAGAGTCCAAGTCAGAAAGAGAGTCCAAACTGATCCTAAAAATATCACAATAATCCATAAGTAATAGGGGTGTAACGATTCATTCATTTTCTCGATGCATCGATTATAAACCCTGTCGATTCATATGCATCGATCTTGAAACATGATTTTTGAATCGAGAATCGTCGATCTTGGACAGTAATCGATTTAGAATGCTAAGAATCGAATGAATCGCGATTTCTATACCCAGCAAACATTTGGACGTCTATTGACCGTTGAAAAGACGTCCATCCGAGACGTCCCGTCATGGTTGAAAAATAGTTCCAAAATGAAAGTTGAACCGACGTCTTTGACGTCTTCTAGACGTGAACTGCACGTCTTTTCTGCACGTCCCTGGACGTCTAAATGTGTCGTCTTCTGGACGTCTAAGTGCGTCGATTTCTGGACGTCGTTGTCTTCTGGATTTTTAAATGCGTTGCTGCATAGTTTAAGTTTGTATTTATAAGCCTGCATATAAAATAATCACACACCCACTGTGTAACATCGTGCAAGGCAATCAATTATGTCTTGAGGTTTAAAACATCTTGTCAAAAGTTCAAGATCGGTCGAGTCAGACATGAACGTCCATAAAACATCTTAATCACGTGTACATCACAAACAATAACACATTATTTGTGGACATATGCAAAAAAAGAAGCATGTTCTGATTTAGCACATTTTATTGTTTTTGAACAGTTTAGCATCTGTTAACCAAACTAAAATACTAATTACAAAATACTGTATTATTATATAAAGGGAAAATTCTTACATTTACTAACCCTCATGTTTCAAACCCGTATACCTTTCTGTGTTCTGACCATATTGTTTTCATGTTTGCATTACTGGGACAATGACAAATAAGAATCTTAAAGATGATATTATATTTAAAAAAAAAAAATTCAATGTTATCTTTGTATCCATTTTGGATTTCTGAAATAAGTTTACAGGCCTACCATTTTTTTCATCAGAAATATGATTTAATGAGGGGCATCACTGAATAAAAAGTGCTGAAATACTCAATCTTAAAGTCCATTATTATTGTTAAAAATTTATATTTGCAGTGTTTGTTTATTAATGTTTTTAATATATAATATAAATCAATATAAATTGCATGTATTTTAAAATACTTTAATCATATAATATTAAGAATATTATTAATATTTGAACATGTGGCATAAACACCTTGCAGGAACCATTGTTGTCATGTGACAAGAAAATCATAAAACATAAGATCCTCATCATAAAATATGTTTGAAATCATTGCTATTTATAAAATCAAAGTGGTGTAAATGATTTTAAACTGTATAGACATTAATTAAAATATTACATTTCTGAGAATGTTTTCTACTAGAATGTTAAAAGATGGTTTCTTTTTATCAATTCTTTATCAATCTTGTCATTGACTTACACAGTTGTCTTATAAACACAAAGATTTTTGGAAGAATGTTTGTAACCAAGCAGATATCACAATCCATTAACTGCCACTGTAGGAAAAATTATTATGATCGTAACATGAGGGTGAGAAAATTATGACTATTTTCATTTTTGGATGAACTATCCCTTAAACAAATTACAGTTGTTTGGCTTATTTCTTGTAACCTCCACCCCCATCTCTTCCTGGAGCGAGCTTCAGGTGTTCTGCCATTGCTACATCCCATTCAGAGTCTCCACCTCTTCACAGCATCTGAGGGAAGAGAATACATGTATTTTAAAATAAATAAAATAAAACATTTGAGATAAATGACATGCACTTATTTTCAAAATATCTTTATGGTCTACAGCTAAAAAAAAAAAAAAAAAAAAAAAAAAAATCCTTTGACCAAGATGAATGAATCATGAATGAAACATTAGAAAAAAAGGTAATCAACAAGCATTAGATTTTATTTTTATTGTACAAAAGGTGTTATGCTTTAATGTGATGCCCTTGAGAAACACCCTTAACTAACGTTTAGATGTGTAACTGTGAGAAAGTGAACAGGACATTTCTGATAAGACAGGAGAGCTATAATATCCCCGGAATAATTCATCAAAACGTACCAATAAAAATTACATCAATATAAGTAACTTTTAGCCTTCTAACGTTAGCTAATTTTAGCCATACTCAGTGAATTTCAGTTGACAACGTGGGCATCATTTCTCTCGGTTCCTTCGTGTCAAACAAGTAAAACTCAAGCACGTTAATCAAATAATACAAAATGTACTTACCCCACAGTAGATTTTATGTAATTTATATCGACAAATCTCCCTCCCAGAGTCCTCTTTTCTTCTTCGAGTCCTCTCCTCCTCGTGGTGGTTGCCTGCTTGATTTACCGGAACTTCCGGAAAGGAACTTCCGGAAGAAAGCGGGATCTCTCGAGATAATCTATCCTATCGCGGGATTTTGTAATATCACGAAATATATCAGTACGTTTTGTGTCTACATCTTGGCAGCACCGTTTTGGCACTTACATCCAACTCAGACCGAAATTGTGACCGGGTATATATCTGTTTCACATGTATATGCATAGATTCAATAAAAATAATAACAACAAATACATAAAACAGGTTGAAATAATGACTAAATTGCAGCATTACTTTGCAATCACTTAACCACACTGGGCTCTTTGTGATTATAATTTTTTTAAACAAGATAAAGTGAATATATTTACTTTGTATATAATTGTTTTTTTCCCTGCTAGTCTTGCTTGGACATCTTTTCACAAACCATGAAGAGACGTGTAAAAGACGTCAGTGGACGTCTATTCACAACCTCTTTAAAACCTCTTAAAAACTACTTGGTGCACTTTAATTAAATATTGCAGTATTAATCAAGGTGTAAGCACAGCTTTTGCATATTCCACAAGGATTTCACAGAGGGTCATGATGGACGTGTTACGCACTTGTAAATGACGTCACTAGGAGACGTCCTCTCACAACCGATTCACAACGCGGGTAAATATTGAACTACATGTATCTAAAAATCAAAGAAACAATTATACATGAAACCTCATAGAACTATAAACGTGTACAAACATATCTGAATGCATTTTTAGTAAATGTTCTGTGTTACATATTTCTACCGATTTATGCCGTCCTACCGCGACTATTTTTGGCCGGCCACACGATGTCGCCGTCGGACCAATGTTTGCTGGGTAGCGATTCAATGCTTTCAAAATTAAATTACTACACGCACGAATTAATGGAGACCTTGAAGAGTGTTCGTGAATCGTGCCTCTTATCTGTCCTTCACGCGCTCCACTGTTTACCGCCTGATGAGACTTTCACAGGATTGCGCTCGCGCTCCGTTCGTCTCTGACGCAGCTGACGTGTGATCTATAGGACTCGTGGCCAGTAATGCTAACGTGAAGTAGTTTTACTTTCCTGTAATTTGTCAATGGCTCTCTGCATCTTACCGATGGAGTTACCGGAGCCTTCGACAGCAGTATTTATTGCATGGACGGAGCAGAAATGTAAGTGTCTAAATCATACGCACTTTTCCACTGAATGATAAATGTTTTTAAACAATGCAGATGAACCGAATATACGAAGGAGACTTTTAAAATTAACCACAGCATTAACAATGACATTGAAATAAGAGCGCGAGATTTATCTGATAATCAGATGCATGAAAGTAGCGTTTGTTTCATTAGCAAACAGACATCTGGCGCGTTTTCTCTCAGAATCATTCGCTGATGGAGAGGAAAAGTTAAATAGAGATGAAGACATTTTCACACTGAAAGAGAAGCGATCTCGCTCTCATAGACGTGCCAGGCTATATCTGCAGCTAAACTGAATAAAAGCAGAAAGAACTGATGAAACTAAAAAAAAACACAAAACATTTATGAACGATGCAGTGCTTATTGACATTTATTACAGTACAGAAACTATAAAGTATATTTTCTACCTTGTTTTGTGCAGAAAATTTCAATATTTGCTAATTAAATGTAGCCTAGTATATAAAACAATCATTGCCATTAGGAAAAAAATATTGATTACAAATGATTGATTATTGTCCAGCCGTGATTTATTACAGCTAATTAAAAGTAATTAAAAAATAAGATAATTCCTTTAAAATAATAATAATAATTATTATTATAATTATTATTATATTTATTATATAGGCTACATACATAAAATGATTGTATTTGACATTTCTGTCACTTCTGAAATTATGGCTACGCCCCTGGTGTGACAAAATCTTATCTTATACATAATACTCTTTAAGCTCTTTTTTAAAAACTTGGCTTACATACATTTTTACGGATGCCATCTCGCATCATTAAACTAGCATTTAACCCTTGTGCGTTGTGGGGGACGTTTTCGTCCACTAGGGGGTAAAGTTGAGTCTTATTTTGGCCACAACTTTCTCTGTG